>NC_091015.1:152970918-153178500 GCF_041296385.1 Aphelocoma coerulescens | reverse complement strand
CTCCCCTCCCCTCCCCTCCCCTCCCCTTTTTCCTCCCCTTTTTCCTCCCCTTTTTTCTTTTTTCTTCTTTTCTTTTCTTTTCTTTTCTTTTCTTTTCTTTTCTTTTCTTTTCTTTCTTTTCTTTTCTTTTCTTTTCTTTTCTTTTCTTTTCTTTTCTTTTCTTTTCTTTTCTTTTCTTTTCTTTTCTTTTCTTTTCTTTTCTTTTCTTTTCTTTTCTTTTCTTTTCTTTCTTTTCTTTTCTTTTCTTTTCTTTTCTTTTCTTTTCTTTTCTTTTCTTTTCTTTTCTTTTTTCTTTTCATTTGGAGGTCTAGTTAAAATGTTTTATATGGGCATAACAATTATAAGGAAAGCCATGAGCTTAGAAAAATAACTGCCATGGGATTTATTACTGCATTTTCTCTCAAAATTTAAGTGTATATTACATTAAGAGTAGTCGAGGCTGTTTGTATATATTTTCTGTCTCTTCACTGCATGTAAACACGCATTTGTGAATTCAAACAGCTATCATTTCATGGCAGTATCTAAGTGCCTGGTATTTACAACAGTGATACAGTGTCCTGTATTAACAACAGAGATAAACTTTTGTTTTGAATTTGCCTGTCCCCTTGGTATTGCAGAGTTTGGGAATTTGTTTGCTTTGAGTGCTCAAAGCCTTCCACTTGTGCTGCCTAGCTAAGCAGAGTATTACCTTTGATGCCAGAAAGGCACAGCAGACTTCCACTGCCCACCTCTCCCAAAAGTAAACATCCACAAGATCATTTTACTTTGGGACCTGCTTTCTGACATTTCAGGTCCCTTGTACATACACTTACCTTGCCACCCTGAAAAGTGACAATGGTTTGTCACTAACCAAGTATTAAAAGCACCATCTACTTTGCTCAGTAAAATGTCTCGGGAAGTGTTGCCACAGGAGATTGAAAGGAATTTATTGTTTTACTGATTTGGAAACGGCGCATATGTGGGTTGTGGAGGTAATGTGCTGCTGAGACAAGTGTGTTTTCCAGCTGGCTCAAAGGCTAGACATGCCTCCAAACTTTTATGCTCCTTAACATTTAAATGTGCCAAAAGAAGCTCCTGGGCATCCTCAGGAGCAGGCCCAGTCCTTTGTCTGCTGACAGCATGTCTAAACCTGAATCTGGTCCTATTTTGAACATACTGGGAGCTTGAAGCACACCTTGAGACTTAGCTTTTAAATCAAACTTTCCACAGACTGCCAGCTGCAAAGCCCTGGATGATAAGTTTACTGGCAAGGTTTGTGTTTCTTTGCTGAACTCAAAGCCTCAGGGTGGTAAGACAGCGGCGCCGATTTTTGGCCCTTTCATCCTAACTATTAACTGATCTTCAAGTACCTTGTGCAAGATATGCCATCACAGCTCCATGAAGGATCATTAAAAATACTGACTGTGTGACACGATAGACCGAGGTATTTTTCTGTGATACAATATGAGCTCCAGCTCTCCACCATGAATTTTTAATTCCTGTTTACTTCAGTTATTTTGTCTGTTGTTTTATTTGCAGATTACACCTGAAAACAGATAGTTGCTTTCTCTTACACGTATTTACCACTCAAACTCTACATACCTGCTTCATTCTAGTACACACTAGAAGTACTTTCATAAGAAGCACCAAGTTACTGGAGCTATTTTCACTGAAAATACACGGTAATCAAATTATCGCAGTACTTAAAATCAGTCTCATGGGGTAATGAATGTGTCAGAGTTATGAATGTGATATTTCACTTTCTTCACATGTTCTGCAGTGATGACTTGAAAAACACTGATGAATATACCTGCTATAAAGTCATTCCCTTGAATATTTAACACAGTCACTAAGAGGCAAACAGTGCTTTATTAATTAAAAGAAATGCCTTCTGTCTCACTCCACAGCATAGACAGAGCAAAATTCAGACTTTGGAAAACTGGAAAGCAAAGAGTTAAATGACATGGCCCTGCAGCCTAATTGTGCCCTCTGGAAGTTGCACATTGCTCGGGAATCCCCAGGGGCTTTTCTGCTTCTGGGTGTACGAGGTGTATGTGCAGAGAGAGAAGGATAGGATGGAGCAGTGCAGCATGACAGGGGCTGTAAGAGGTGCCTGGGGAGCAGTCGAGCAGTCCTATCTCTCTGGGTGTGGATGTGAATCCCTGTCAGTGACTCCTGCATTCACCATCAAAGGGAAGAGATACTGATGCACCTGGGAAGAGCCTGTACCTCATTTCTGCACTGTCATGTCTACATTACTAGTGGTAGGGTACTGAGATCATCATCAGCTAGACGGGAGATATGTGTGGTCTGTGGGTTTACAGACTGGCAAGTCAAAAGTGTTTGAGTCATCTGCAGAATGATGAAGGCACTGTAAATAACTTTTTTTCAAAAATGGTGAATGTGATGATCTTTTTATACAGCTGAGTAAGTGCTTGAGAATAGGACAGATGGAGGCAAATTAAAACTTGAATTCCCCAGGTTTCAAAAATTTAAACTGAGAGATCTGCACATGAATTCATTGCCTTTCCAAAACTTAGGATTTGCTACACCTGTTCCTCAGAAAGGGGACAAAATACTTCTAAACAAAGCTTTTTCTGGTTTGCTTTGGTTTTCTCACTGGATTTACTCGGGTTGAGTTACTTTTTGTTCTTTTTAATGAAAGAGAAATTTTTCTATCAGGAAACGCATAATCATTTTGTGCAATTTTTCTTTTTGAGCTTTATTACAAGGAGAAAGCTTTAGTCACCTGAATAATCTAGTGTATTTGTCTTGTCCTCTGGGTGCTCTGGCCCACCCCCTGCAATTTTACCTCCACTCACCATTTCACCTTCCACTTTATCCATTTTGCTTTTCTTCTCATTGCAGCATTTTGGAATATACAAGCACCTAAAAAGATATTCCTAATAGGAATGTGATGTATACACATAGGTTGAAGTGCTTTCAGCTTCAAACACACACACACAAGCTCACAATGTTCTCCATTCCTCTAGAATTTCAACTCCTTTAGAAGGAAGACCCATGTAGGTGGCTCTCCCATCTGGCTAATGTTATGCCATGTCCTGCTTCTCTAAGAAATTCTCTCCCAGCATACAGGGTAGTTCAATTTTCACTGAAATTGCTGAACAACGGAGTTGCTGGCTTCTTCATTAATTGTTCTGGCCATGACACTTGATTGTAAATCAATCATATCTGTGCAAGATAGTCCTTCCCAGACAAACATGCTGCTTTGCCAAACACCCAATCCTACTGAAACTCAACTCTTTCTTCCTCAAAAATAAACCAAAAAGCAACAACAACAACAAAAGGGGGAACCACATAGTGATTGAGAAAAACTCTAAGTGACTGAGGTCACTTAGGGCATAATTGCAGCTCCAGTGTGATCTTCAAATCTGCATGCACAAAAAAGCCCTGCTGAGTTACTCATTTACTGAGTTACTCATTTTTTTAATGAATGTAATTTTTTTTTTTTTTTTTTACCCCTTGATTCCAAAGACAGATAAATTGTTGGAAATTCTGACTCAAGTAGCATGATGCTTGAAGCACTAAATGTATCTGGTGGTCCTATTATGGTCATCTGAACTACAGTCCAATTGAAAAATGTGCATAAGATTTAGGGGCACATAGATAAGTTAGAGAAAAAAGCATTTAGAGTCCTAGCTCTAACATAACTGCTATGTTTCTGTAAAGAGTGAAACAACTATAAAAGTGAAAAAACCTACATCTAACAGCTGAAGTTACTGCATTTCTAATTTGTAATACATCATGTCATAATCATGTGTGATGCTCAGCATGACAAATAAAGACAGATCACCTGGCCAGAATAGCTTATAAAGTCCTGATGTTTTAAACACTTTCATAGGGTGTGGTGTTTACGCTGCGAAGAGCACCATTAACTGCACTGTAACTACTCCTGCAATAAAGCAGTGTCATTGACTTCAATGAGACTACTCATGGTAATAAGCACCGTGCCCAGTGCCGTCTGGAGACTACTATTATTGCTAGTTACATGCACTTCATGTTGCAGTAGCCTCTAGAAGGCAAGTCATACACCTGGGCCCCACTGGGTTAATCAGTATGGTGAGAATAGTATGGATAGTGAAGAGGGGAAAACTAGGATGAGGGTGAGAAGAATAGGGAACAAGTGTCACAGCATTGTTATTTGGCAAGTTGCTGCATATATTTCAGATTTACAGTTTTTAAAAACTAATAATAATGGCTTTGTTTAATCAGAGCCACATTCAGCAGAAATGTTATTTACATATTTTAAAAGATTCCGAAGAGCTCCTCCTATCCTGGCTCACTTAGCACTTTTCCTGCCCTTTTTCTTCACTATGAGTTTTGAAATCAGGATCCACAGCAATCTGTACTTCTATAGGAATAAAAATTAAAAGACTTACATGTTGTTGTGGTCGTGGTAAAAAAACTGTATGCAGACCTTTTTCTTTGACTCCATTGTTTGAAACTTTGCTAGTTCCTTTTTTTTTTCTCACTTCCTCTTACTTGTATTTGTAGAGTGTGAGAGAGGTTAAATGCTTCCAGTGTTGGATCAGTCACCAACTGAGAATACCCTGGAAATCAATGTTTTCTACAAGTTGAATTTTGCGACTATGTGTACATGAATGTGTGAATATGAGCATATGAGTATTTACTAAGAATGTGCAAGTGTGTTGTGGTAATTATTTTCCTCCATTCATGGCGTTTTCAAAGGAAAAAAACATGAAATTGATCTAGAGGGGGAAAAAAATAATGAAAATCCCCTTAACAACTAATTTCCTAGACCATGTATCAGAGTAATATCCCCTTTAGAGGGGGAGTAGGGGGTTAACACTGCCATAGCAGTTACAGATTTTTTTTAAAAAAGCATAATTCTTTACAAATACATGCAGTGTGGGAGGAAGGAAGGACTTGTGGTTTTGGCACTTGACTGGTAAGTTCACAAGAGCTAGGTTCTGTTTCCAGCTCTGCCACAGACGGTTCATAGATGCTATCACAGTGAAAATAATAAATAATAATAGTTATGAGCACTACTGCAAATTATTATCATCTTTCTCTGCTTGTAAAAAGGGAATAAGAGCAGTACTTCCCTCCTAGTGCATGATTTTTAATGTGCTGGTGTTGTAAGAAGACTAAAGATGCCCAACCCAGTGCTGTGCAGGGGTCCTCTGGCAGCTGATACCTTGAGCAGCACACGGAGTGTGAGCCCTGCTGCTTTGGCCAGCCCAGGTGGCTGTGTCTGGGGGAGGGCTCCCTTGGTGGTAGTGAATGAGACACAGTATTAGGGCAGGCTGACATCAGTGAAGTGATTAAACAGCATAAGCACAATGGAAATTAATTTCTGAGGGGGTACAAGTAATAATGTTTCTTTCTGGAATTTAAAAGGATTGTGACAAGAGTGATAGGGAATGCCAAACTGTAGGTTAAAGTGCTCAATTCAGTGGTTTTAATTACAAATATTTTCTGTGCAACTAAATCAGTAGGGGATCTGATGTTTCATGCTTCTTCCATCTACCTGGTTAGGCTTATGCACCCTGATTCAAAGTGAACATACAAGCTAAGGATGAAGAAAATTCCTGCTTGTTGAAGGGAACAGTAGGGATTTATATTGTGGTTTAACCCAGCAGGCAGCCGAAACCAGGACAAATAATTATGAGGAAGAAAAGCTTTGGGAATGATGATAATCATCTACTACTGCACCACTAAATTTTAAAAGTTTTTTGGTAATTGACACAAAAGGTTTGATTACCATAAACACTTCTCCCTGGACTAGCTTTCCTTCCATTAAAGTACATTATTTCAAAAAAAGCACTCTGTTTTTCTACTAAGTTTAGAGAGGACAACGTTGGGCCAACAATGACTGCCTTTGAAATTCCTCAAAGTTCCCCATCCATGGGATTCTCCATGGACTTCCTCCGTTATCTTCAGTAAAACAGTTTGCTCTAAATTTTCTCCTGTCTTCATCTCTTAGTAGATCATCTTCATTAAGAAAACACTGTTTTATAAATGGCAGCGATGAAAAAAGTGCCAACTGGGTTTTCTAGTAAATCAAATCTCTGAAGAAAAATGAAATTGTAAAAAAAAAAAAGCATCCCCACTACATTCCTGAAAATGAAGCTGATTTTTCTTTCCTTTATGAACAAATGCTTCCTCAGCATTTGGAGGTTGTAATTCCCCTGCATTCATAATTTTCTTTAATTTATTTTCTCTTCGTTGGTTTGTCAGGGTTGGTTTTTTTGGTGTTTTTTTTTGTTTGTTTGTTTGTTTTGTTGTTGTTGGTTGGTTGTTTTTCAGAGATTGATGTAGAATAACTCCCTTTTTTGATTTCTGTTTGCTATAGGATATTGTCCACAGAGTCCATCAAAACACATTTGACTCAGTATCCTTAAAAATCAGGTACTTAAATAATCTGCCTCTGGACTCTCACGTGTAACTTTAACCACTTAAATAGCTCTAATGATAATATTTTTACCATTACTATTCCTTTTCATAGATGATAAATTCATACAAAATCACTATGATATCTGTTATCCTGCATAAGTTAGACCATACAGCTCCAGCCAGCTTATTCATGCATTGGGCTTAAGGATTTATACTAGAATTGAGATATTCCTCTTAGTAAGATATTGAGTCTTGACTTAAAGATCCCTAATTATGGAAAATTTAACACAACTCTTGAAAATCTGATTCACAGGATGATTAACTGTTATAAGTGTGTCTGACTGAACTTTGCCAGTTACAGTACATTTTTTATTTATTATTCTAAAGCCAGCTTTAATAATTTAATGTACCTTATAACACCAACTTTCTCCAAGAAAAAAAAAAATGATGAAGCTGCCTTACTGCCAAGTGCAATAATTGTTGAGGAAGGTGGCATTCTGCAACAGGACTAGAATCCAAATTTAGCCTTATTGGGAGTTTTAGACTATAGATGCCTATTTCTGACAGACAAAGTCCAAGTCTACTGTCTTGTAGCCTAAGGAAAGATATAATAGGACATGACACCTGGCAGAGTAGGAGTAGGTGAGGGACTGAGATGGGGAAGAGAAGCGATTTAATGTTCATTTTTGAAGTTACATGTTTTTGAGTGCATACTATTTACTGCTTTCTCATTTTGCATGTAATTTGTATAGTTTAACTTCAATCAATTGGCATGGGAATGCTGGTCAGGGCTGAAAAGAGAGTGGAACTGATTCATATTCATCATAGATCTAACATGCTGAGCAGTGTCTGGTCTTTGATTTTGTAAAGACTCCTCAAGATATTTGATATTAGGCTACAAGTCACGGAATGTACTGTTGTAACTTGTACAAGATCCTAAATAATTTTGAATTGGCTTGTGTTCAGTTCTTATGATTTTTGGGCTTCCTTTTTTCTAATGTACATAAATTATTCTTCCCAATCCCATTAATGTTAAATATGCTTGCTGAGTTGTCTTCCAAAAACCTTTCCTTTAAACAGAGTCTACCTGAGATAAATGACTTTTTTTTTTTAACTAACAACACCTGAATAAAAGACCTTTGGGGCTTGCTGTCTTTTTATTATGATTTATTTGTCGATGTAAAAAGGTTGCACTATGTAACAGGACTACTATTATCCCTCCTGTACTAATACAGCTACTATTATCTGTCCTCTTATTGAGATCCTGCCCCACAGAGCTGAGAGCAGAACCCTGAGCAGTTTCTTGTCCACCTCTTCAGATCCTGGTGCCTATCAAAACATCTCAGGAAGACTCAGTTTCACTGGAATGACTTGTAAGAAGTAAGGGAACTGCTAGGAGTTCCAGTGCTTACTCCTAACAGTAGCACTGACTGGAACAGGGGACACATCAACTCTCCATCCGTTCGCACCCACCCTTATTGATATTGTTTTTCAGGGAATTTGCCCCTGGAAAAGCCTTGGTCCTGTCTTTGCATGGTATTCTAAAAAACTTACAGAAAGTAAGAGTGTGCCATGGTTGTTGTCCAAATCAGTCACTCCAGACCCTGCAGAGCAGCAGGGTGGGAATGGGTAATACCAACCATCCATATAAAGAGCCAGCAGAATAGGGAGCTGCAAGCTTTCTTCTCCTCATACATGAAACAAATCTGCTCCTTTCCAATGAGAAACAAATCTTTCCCTGAAAGTGCCCCCTGGATTTTCACTTGTATTTTCTTGATTCCCAGAGACAGCAAATATAAAGGCATCAGTCACCAGTCAATGTTCTACTTTATTTTTTTGAAAGTCCTTTTATATCATTTGCTTTTGCCTCAATGAGGATACTCTGTGAGCTTCAGGATCCATGATTTTGCAACTGTCATAATTTTAGGATCACATTTAGTCAGCTGAGTGTAGATGATAACAGAAAGTTATAAGTTTCTAAACATGCAACTTCTGTGATAGACCTTAAATTCAAATTATGCGTATCAAGATCTGAATATGTGTTAATCCTATAGCTGAGCAGGTTTGGTTTTTAATAAATCTGAATTAACATGATGCACTTTTTATGCAGATCAGAGATGAGAGACTTTGTGGAAGAAGGTGGATTTAAGAAATACTTTTGGCAAATAGGGAAGCAGTTACAAGTAAAATGTTTTATCATGTATAGCTGCATATTTAAATAATACAGAAAGGAAAGCTCTTACATTCGAGAAAACAGAATAACATGGAATTTGGGACAGTAAAAACCTTTAAGCCAAAATTCTCAAAGGGTCATTTGTTCAGCCATGAACCTGGACATGATCTGAACTCAGACAGGAACCGTCCTATGCTGTATTTGCCACTGGTGGCACACAGGCCAGCTCAGAGGGGTATGTTGCTGCACCAGGATGCTCTGCCTAGAGTGGAGAGCACAACTTGAACAATGCCCTATTTGCAAAGCTATCAGTGGTAAATGAATAGGGGGTGTCATGCTGTTTTTGGTGTTGAACAATGCTGAAACCAGCCTGACTCATCAATCCCAAAGTTAAACATCCTGATACTGAGATAAGATAAGGTAGACCTGGTAAAATACCCGGATAAAGGACTAAACAGGTGATACTACTGATAACTTATCTAAAGCTGCTGACCTAACACAGCAGGCCTGGAGACATATGACAGTCATATATAAAAGCCCAGTGCCAAATTTTAAGAGTAGGGTCTTCTAATATATCTTTTGTTGGGGTATATGCATGGAGATTCCTCCCTCGACTGGGGAAGCCTCTAAAGGTTATTCCTCGAGGCTGAGCTAAAGAGACTTGCCCACAGTCGTTGGTATGAGTGAGTAAAACATCAATCTCTATTTAATAATTGGGTTTGCTAACATTAATAAAATTGCTTTAATGCAATTGCTTTTAATATAATTTTTTCAATATTGCTTCATATTGCACTATATTATAATAGTTGTTAGAGTTACTATATTCTGTAGTAAATAATTCTCATTAAGATCTTTTCATCTAATCATTATCATGATAAACCATATATATTTATAAAAATATATCTGGTTTGCCATCCTTAATTCTGCAGAACAAAGTTGTATAATGGTTCAGTTACACCTGTATAATTCTTTGCACATAAATCACTGGCAAAGTCTGGGGCTAAGACAGGATCCATCCACTTTGACTCCTCTCTGAGAAGGAGTTTAGAAAGCAAGGGGGTCCTTTCTGCATCTCTTAACTCAATGGCAGAGCTTTAATAAACTCTCTGGAGCTCTGGCTCTGCCTGTGACAGTTGCATGACACAAAACTGAGAAATAGCACTAGCTCCCACCACTGTGTCCACTACTGAGGCTGAAAGTTACTGGAAAGTGAGATAAAAGGTCTGTGAAGCCCTAGATCTATTTTGCCCACCTCTAAGTCAGAACAAGATTATTTATTATTTCATAATTACTGTTTTTCTGTCTGTGGTAGTGTCAAACATCTCAGACAAAAAGATTTGTAAATATAACCCCTATTCAACTGTAACAGCAGATTACTATTATTATCTTGTAATTGGCTGCCCAACCTATAATGCTCGATGTACATACATAGAATCATAGAATATGTTGAATTGAAGTGGACCTATAAGGGTCAAGTTCAACTCCCTGCTCCTCACAGGACTACTTAAAACTAAACTGTATGAGTAAGAGCATTGTCTAGATGGCCCTTGAACCCTCTCAGGCTTGGTGCCGTGTCCACCTTCCTGGGGAGCCAGTTCAAGTGACCGATCAGGCTCTTGGTGATCTTTTCCTAATGCCTAGTCTGAACTTTCCCTGACTCAGCTTCACTCCGTTTCCTCATGTCCCAGCACTGGTGACCAGAGAGAGGAGATCAGCAGCTCCCACTACAGTGTTCACACATTCAAGTATGACTCCATGCTGGGACTTTTCTGGCTTTCTTCATCATGGCTTTACTACTGCGGGGCTATCTCCTAAGTAACCTTAGTCCCCTCTGTGGGAGGACGTGAGCTGTGACTGACACCAGGAAATCACCTTTGGACACCATGCTGGACCCAGCTACTCCAGTCCTGGGCCACATAGGAAACAGTTGCCATCTCTCACCCATAAACTGCTCCCTGAGTCCCACATCCATCCTGTCTCTGACCAAAGCTTTAGTCTCGTGGCTCTAGGTCATAAGAAGTTCTATCATGTACCTTATCAGATAATTGAGTATAGTCTTTTGTAGGAGTTACATCAGGTAATATTTAGAAATGCATGTAATCCCCAAAAGGAATTTGTCTCCACCTGAAGCAGCTGGTATTGAAGAACCTGCTATCAGGAAATAGTTTCCTTTAAGAATGTGTAAGCTGTTTCACTCTAAGGCTATTTAATACTATAAAATAAGGGTCTCTTATTTGGGAAGGGAGGAGACAATGAGATGGAAAATTTGAGCAGACTGCAAGTTATTAATTTTTAGGAGATACTTTTCATGCCATCCTTACCTATCCAAAAGAATGTAGGTGTGGAGAACTAAATGCTCTTTTGCCTAGAAGACTAGATTAGAAGTTAAATCCTTAAATTATCACTGAAAATTTTAATATATTTCTCTACAAAGTGCAGAAGTAATATAAAAGCTGTAAACTATAATCCTGTCCATTTCTAATGCAGCCATTAAAATACATTTTGACTCTTTTTTTTTTCCCCTTCTCAAGAGACTGTATAAATTACACAGCAGTACAGGTGTTGTCTTGATGTTTTCTTAATCTTCTTGTATGTGAATCTCCACTAAATGTTCCTTCTTTGGTTAAAGGAAGAAGCTTGTCTGCCTTTTGCCCACAGCTAAACCATGAAGGACCGCAATTCTTTTACTGACTGAAGATGTTTCTTCATCTTCTTGATCCATTCTCTCTTTGGATACATAAGGAGAGCAGAGTCTCCACCTAAAGAGACAGAGAGGGACTGGATGAAGTGTGCATGATTTTTTTTTTTCATATTGGTCATTGGTAAGTTTTCTGCCATTAGTTAAGAGAAAAGAGATGGAAAAGTTCTACTAAATCATCCAGCCCAGCTCCTCCTCTGTGCCACACTTCATATTCCCCATACTACACTTCATATTTTTGTGCAGAAAAAAATTTAAAGGGTTTGCATTTGTTCCCTTATGAGCTTATTTCATACCACTGTTTCATGCTTTAACTTCCACTCAGGGAATCCTAAATAATTTGTGTCCATCCTTTCCATTGTACTTGCCAGATATTTGTAGGGTGTTACGTTTTCCCCCAAGCCACTGTGTCGCCAGTTTTTGTCTCCATGGTACAGAAGGGCTGTTAGACCCATCTACAGTTACAGCTGCCATTACTTCTTGTTACTCTTGCTCCATGCTGATATGTCGACCTTTGACCATTTGGACAGAATTTTTAGTCTCCACATTAATGTCTTGAGCTTATTTTTTTGGAGAGTACAGAACAGCACAAGTCAGCCTTCCCTAAAACTGGAATTAAGGGGGAAAAGTCTATCAAAAGAGAGAAAAAAATACATTCTTTTCTCTTGAGAAGCTGTAACAGACACATGCCTTGCAGCACACACTTGACTTTCAGTTTCTGGGGAAGATGACCCCTAGAACTAGGCCTATGCTTTTTGTCACCCCCTGACAACCCTGTCAAACTATGCAATTCCAAGGGAAAAAAAATCCACTACTTACACGTAAGACCCTTGTTATGTTGATTACATTCTTCAAAATTTCTACCTTAATTCAACAAGCTCAATAACAAAAGAACTCTTACAAAACCTGGCCTCCTCTTGAGTGGCTGAGCTTACTTTAAGAGACCTGAAAAGGTAGAAAAAGCCTTTATAATTTTTGTCCCAGCTGTTCATGCCTTTGTGGGCCTGAATATCATGCATGGGAGCAGGAATTTGGGCTTTTGTGTGTTCTCAGCATTCTCTTTGCTTTGACATTTGTAGGAAGTATAGAGGGATGGCCTGACTAATGTGGAGAGATGAGGAAGGTGAGAAATTCTAAGAGAAGACTAGAAGAAGGAAGAGGTATGAGCCAAAAGAGAAGCTTAAGGAGCAGGGAGCAAGGATTATGGACAAATAGAAGAAGTGTCAGACAGTGGATGGAGGAGAGGATAAGAGATAGGGGAGGCAGGAGCTGTGGCAAGCAGAAGACCAAAACAGAGATCAGACAAGCAGAGGTAAACATTAGCCAGGGTGTGAGTATGAAAAAATACATTGTTGACAGATCATACAGCTACAGGCTGTATCATCATGAATATTCACAAAGGCACCAAGCTAAAATTGCACTGGCATTTCCTACCACTTGTATGCTTGATTTTGCAATCTGAACATTCTTTTAACATAGATTTTAAATGTAACTCTGTAGATATATAGTCCAGAGTTATGTATTTAGATTGTGTTGTATACATATAATCATGCTTAGCTTCTTTGTATGGAAATGCAATGATACATCTTGCTCCAGGCTCAAGCCTTGAGCTCTTTTCACGTGTCCATAGCCTCAGTCTTATTTGATCAGCATGTAATCACTCTGTCATTCTTCTCTGAATTCCTTCTAAATTACTAAGGAGGTGCCCAAGACTGAATATAATAATTTGTCCATGGTCAGACCAGAGCTATAGGGAAATAATGTTACACTATATGTCTTCTTGCATAGTTGATACTTCCGTCAGCTACACTCTTTTGCTGTTACACTACAAATTCAAATCTAATTACATGTTCTGCACCATACCTCTGTTTCATTAGTGCTTCCCTGCTGGCTTCTCCGTGCTGCTATGTGTGTTTCTACATGGAAAACAATCCTCTCTGTGTGAAGGTGGGATGGGGGTGGAAGTAAACAGAAGATCACAAATAATAATTCAGACAAAGCAGTAGAAGTTGATCTACTATTCCAGGAGTTGCTCTACTGGTTGACTCTACTAGAGGTTCCACCACTCTCCAAGTCAAAAAGGATGTTTAGAGGATTAAAAAAACCAGTATGGCTTAAAGGGAAATTCAACCTTCTCTAAAGATTATCACAAATACTTCTCAATTTTTTCCCCAATATGTATCTCTCTAAAACTGTCTATCTGCCTACACAAAGAAATAAAAAGATGACAGCAGTGACAATAAGTTAGGAAGTATATAAATTTGAGGTGGAGAGCAAAAGAACTCAGAAGAAAATGGGTCAAGGTAACAAAAAGAATATGTTAGGAATATTGAGGGCAAACAGAATCAAAATGACAGTGTTGACTGATTACTAAACAATTTCACCAATAGAGAAAGAGCAAAAGTGCTATATAAGTGCATATGGTTTATGTTTCAGGGAAAAAAAAAAAGTGTTAGTACTATATATTAATTGAAACTTTCCACTTTAGGAGTGAGGGAGAGTGATGATAAACAGAGCTACCAGAATTAGTCATTTTAAAATCAGCAGTCCAAATAACATGCATATAATAACAACAACTTTTAAAGAGTTGACTAGGAAACACTGGGAAAAAGGAGCAATCTAAAAAAAAAGATAATACTGTACTAAAAAATCAGAGAACTCTGATTTTCCTGAGTCTTTGCAACCATCAGTTAGCTTGGCCTACTGCTTATAATGCTTTTAGCAATTTCTTGGGCGGGATATAAAAGTTACACATTTTAGATGGTGCAAAGATTGAAAGAAAGATAAATAACACCGAATACAGGCTGTTGGTACAGAATGACCTAGTAAGCTAGTTGTGGTGAACCAAAATGTTTCAGGATGGGAAAAGGCAATGTTGTGAACACAAGAACAAGGAAAGCAATCCATAAAGAATTGAGGTCATGGTCTGAAATAGTCTTAAATGGTTGAGCTGGATAGTCAGCCTAATATGAGTTGTAATAGTGATGCTGTAGACAAAAAGCCATTTTTGAAATCTTTGCCAAAGTTAAATTACCACTGCACTGGAATTACTGTGCCCAGTTCTGCTGCTCATGATTTAGCAGAGAGAAGAGTTCAGGGTTCCTAGAGTGTTAAGATATATGGGAGAAATAAAGGATTTGATTGGACATAAATATATATAAATATATATATATACACATATGTATATATGAGAACAAAATTTGATAATAAAGGGTTTCTCAGTCTCAGCAGACATAACACAATCTAATGGCTGGAAGGAGAAGCTAAACAAATTCCATGAGAAATATGGAACACGTTTTTAACATTAGAACAAAGTGCCAAGCGTTGTGGTATAGCTTCTATCACAGGAATTACTTTTATCGGGGTTGGATGCCTTACTAAACCACAGCTGTTGGAGATGAAGCAAGAATTAAATCAGAAAAAATACTTAAGCCTGTATTGCCATTGTATATTAGATAATCACTTAGCTAATGCTGTTCTTAAATTCCAGGAATATTTTACCCTGGATGCACAAATCTGAATATTTCCAAGTTTAACATTTATATGTGATTTTTTGCTTTTGTGTCTCTGACTGCAAAAACTGGTAATAGAGAATATTTGCATTCTTATGGCAACTCTGAGATGTAATAATTAAAACACCCTAATATATAGGCATGAGTCAGGCATATATTAGATGGACCATCCCAGACTCTATAAGGCTTGGTGGAGCTAAAGTTTGAAATCAAGTCAAGTTGTTGTTTGATTTTGAGTGCACACCTCTAGAGCTTCTGAGTTTCAAGCCCTGATTGCTATCTCTTGAAGTTTCATGATTGCTTTTTTGCATTTAAAATCTTTTTCTTTCCTCTATATGAAAAAATGTACTGGCTGAACTTCCAGTGGTTCAGCAAAACTGATGAGACTAAGCTTATCTGTAAATTTTAGCCCATATATACTCCTGTGATGAAAATGCCCATAATTACACAGGAAGTACATTCACATAAACAAACACATTGAAAATGTATTGAGAAAGATTTCCATTTACTTTTTGAGATATAACAATATTAGCTATAACAATTATAGGCAAACTCACATATTATTCTCTTAATAAGCACATATACATAATTTGATACCCAGTAAATAGCAGCATGAACACTTTCAGAAATCTCTTTAACACAAGGTCATGCATATCAGACAGGCACATCACAGTGCCCTCTGTGAAACCATGATCAACTACTTCTTTTTTGTGAGATGAAGTCTCTCAGTGTCTCATTCTTGTCTCTGTAGCAACCCTTTGTATCTTATAGATCCTACAAAAAACAAACAAACAAACAAAAATGACAGTAAGACTAACCAATTCTCTACCCAGTTCAAGTTTGACTATTCAGTTAAATCAGACACAAGCTAAAACACTAGCGGCACCAATGTTCTGTATTTGACAAATGTAGGAATGTTCCTATCAGCAGGACACTATAAATGTGCCCCTTTCAGGGCATTTCTAGGAAACAAGAGTACAATAGAAGGGTGATGACCCACTGAAAATAACCTATGTGAAGCATACACATCAAACCAGTTATTCAACATGCTGTTGATATTTTCTTTGACGTTGGGTGCTGCATAGCCCTTACTACCCTGAGCACTCCTGGGTGCAGGTATCTGAAAGGCTGTGTGCAAATCCTGTTGGGGTGGGGCACCAGAGATAAAGGCACTGCAACTTGAAAATGGTGACAGATTCTGAGCTGGCGTCACATGCTTGAGATGAGTGTCCAGAAGGAATTTATCAGCCTTTTGCTCTTCGTACTTAAAAATGTTCTAAGACACTGTGATCGTACTCAAGCGTGTGTGCCCCAGATGCTTTTGGGTCGTGGTTGTAACACGGTTCAGGAGCATGTTCAAACATCACTCATTTATACATCTAAAAGGCGGGGGCTGCCAGCGGCTGGGCTGCTGCTTTCCTTTACAAAGGCAGATCCCAAGATGACGGTGCTGAGGTTTGTGCTTTTCTCCCTGTCTTCAGAGGAATGTAGCACATGACCACTGACCAAGGAATTTGCAAGTCCGGGCCCTCCTGCACCAGCAGCCACTGGCCAATTTCCTGTAAATCCTGAACAAAGAATCTGCACATCACAACTCTATCTCTTGTGAAGGCCTTTACATACTCATTCCAGGATCCCATGGAGATGGTGAGATCCAATTTTTGCCTATGAAAAACCCAAGGCAGAGACCTAAATTTAGTCCTTGTACTCCCAGACCCGGGTTATCGGTCTCCCAGCATGGGGGGAAGTCCAGAAACACACAAGCCTTCACCAATTCCTACTCAGAAGCTGATGAGTGCTGGGTGGAACTGGCCACACAGCGGGTGCGGCCATGGCACCGACACAAAAGAAGCTGATTCAGCTCATTCCCAGATAATTTTCACTGTCTTTCCCTGCTGGAATTTGTGGGAGGGCTAGACCAGCAACAGCAGCATCACATCGTCCTCCAGCTCCTCGGATTGCAGTGAGTAGCAAAAGAAGAGTGGTAACTCCGGCACCGGTGGGAGTGGTTTGGGGAGCTCCACAGGAAGGATCAGTGCTAGATCTGTGTCAGGAGTGGTGGCCTCCCCTCATGCTACGGTTACTCAGCTCTTTCACAATGCTCCTAATGGTCTCGCCTCCCGAGACTGGAGCAAGGCTTGCAGCTACTTAGTGACCAGTCTAAATAGCAGTCTTGCACAGCCACAAATTAGATTAGAGCAGGCTCTGAAATGCTGACAGATCTGTGCCTATGGTCTCCAAGATTGGCCCTGACCGTCCAGGGAATAAGCAACTGTGAATAATAATCTTTGGGAAAAATCAGTGCCAAAATTATTACTGTTTGAGTCAAGCGACCGGTTTCCGAGTTCTCTTCCACTCGAGTCTTAAGAAATCTGTGGGTAGCTGTGATGCTTGAGAGTCATCTGTGAAAAGAAAAGCCACATAAAGGTTGAATTTAGAGAGAGATGGTACATAGCATGCATATGAACATGTATTTGAGTGATTAATAGAGACAGATTAAGTCAAAAGGATGAGAGAAGAAGCCACTGATTACAATAGCTCTGTACTCTCAGTGCTGAAAACAGGTTTGACAAACTGAATCTGTCTCTGTGAGTTGAGAGAAGATATAGCAACACTGTGAATAAAGTAGGTAAAAGTACGAAAATTAGATATGAAGAGGAAGAGTTAATCAATCTAATAACAAAGTCCAGTATTTTGTGAGGCCACTTTCTGAGGCAGGTAACAGGGGACACAATTTATACAGTTCTTGTTTCTGTTCTGATTCTTTTGTACTGCTGTACAGCTGAGTCTGTAAGCACAGATCATGCTGTGCTTACAGATTCAGCTGCCTTTTTTATTCTAGTGGCTGGACCGCATTAAATAAACCCAGATAATAATGTGTTTTTTCCTTTCTCTTGCTTGTTCATGTAGGCAACTGTTAAAGTTGCTAAGGGATTTTTATATGACTCTGAAGAAGAGATTATTTACATGCTCATAAACAGAAATAGGTCTGAAGGAATATTATTATTAAATGATGATTGGCATGACAGCTAAATTCAGTAATACTGCGTTATAGAGCACATCTTTATGTTCCTAGATAGTCCTACAGTGACTGTACAGACCTTTGCAGCTGACAACTTTCTCAGTTCAAAAAATTTGCAATTATCAGAGAAGCAAAGCTTCAGTATATGGAAGACCTGTCAGTCCAGTCTAGCAGGAGTAAATGCATTAAATTATTTATGAGTAAACTCTGCTTCCTTCTAAAACAGGGGTGTGAGAATTGTTCCCAGAGGGAGTTTGTTTTCTAATTCCACTGCTTCAGTTAACATTAGTATATTGTCTCACATAAAACAGTAATTTACTGTATTTATTGCCTTCATTGTTTGTAAAGAGCTGTAGCTTAGCTTTTTGTTTTGCTTTAAGCAGGTTGTGAGACAAAATATGCTTTTTAATGTCAAAGAGCTGGTTAAAACACACACATTGTTCAAAATAAGTCACAATTTATATTTGACATTTAAACAATTCATTTTTTTAAAAAAGTTTCCTAAGACATTTGCTCAGACAAACAAATAAAAGCAGAAAAGGATAGAAAGGAATGTGCCACTGAAGGTGTCACTGTGCCAGCATGTCATGCTCTTCAGTGACCAGGCATCTGTATCTGTTGTTATCCATCTTGTCCTTTGTGATCTCCATTCACTTCTGTGTACACAAGCACTTTTTGGGCTGCTGTGCCATGGCAGGCACTTAGAGCTCCTCAGTGCTCAGCCATTCCAGGAACCTCATCCTCAAGAAAAATGGAGGGGCTGAATAGCTTTGATCTGCTTTCAAATTGGAATAAAACTAACTTCTATAATCTCTAGAAAACTACAAAGAACTAAAAACATGCATTCAGTCAGCACCACCCAAGCCCCTGTTGCTGAGCATAGGTCTGAGACTGACTGGCTAACAGCTGCTCAAGGGATGGCACAGGCTAGGGATGAAACCTGGTGGCACAGAGATGTGCTTGTGGGTTTTGTTCCACCCACAGCTGAAGTTTCATGCTGTGGCACATTTCTGTTGGAAATCAGATGTTGAAAGGAGCTGGTCTATAAGCAGTGGGAATGGTGGGGTTGCTGTCCTCCTGGCACCTTGGTCACCTGTGTTGGACCTCTAGCAGAGTGGTGATCCACAAACACTGACCACCAGCACAAGACAAGTGGCAATCTGCTGACACTGGTGCACCCATAGGTGCTTGGTCTGTGAAGCACCTCATAGACCTGTGTGACAGGAGTAGGTCCTGTCTCCATCAAACAGGGGATGCCCTGTGAGTGCCCCAAGCTGCTGCAGACCTGCCCTCGCTGCAGCATAGCGATGCACAGGCTGACTTCTTTCTTCTTCACTTGGGTTTCCCCCCTGGAACCTGCTTGATGCAGGTGTCTGGGCTTAGAAGGTCTCATGATGACAAAACCTGTGCAAATCTTACATCTGGCACTTCCAGAGGACTAAATTACTTCAACTTGCTTTGATTTGAATGCAAAGAAAGATGGTCAAGGCCCTTTTCACAAGTTAGTTATCACCTCAGAGGAACACTTCTGCTGTTCAATATTCCCCTTAGTTCCACTTCCTATCTATCATATTCAAGATTAAGTGTGAAGCATAATAGCCACTAACTTAGTTAGTGCCTGCAGATTTGTCTTGTCATGGGAATAGTTATTAGCTTGGTTTCATTTGAAAGATTATAACTTGGTGTCTCAGCAGGCAGAATTTTCTCATTAAAGCCCAAGCAATAATAGTCAGTATAGAAAAAGTGACTCTATACTATTTAGTGATATTGCTGCCCAGGCTTGTGACAGAAACTACAACTAATGACTGATTCTTTCTTACCATTAGAAAGGAAATCCTTTATTTTTAGGGCCTCTAGTAAATTATGCTAGTGAGGCTCTTGCCATGAGAAGTCTGAGAATGAAGTATGTTGTGCTTATTTCAGTAATTTTCAAAGAATTTTTCAAAGAAAGAAAGAAAGAAAGAAAGAAAGAAAAAAAGAAGAAAAAGTCCTAAAGCAGAAAACAGTTTTCTACAAAGAGTGGGAAGTGATTTTGAAATATTGGGTATTGACAAATAAGTCTAAATTAAAAAAAAAAAAAAGTCAGTCTCTGGGGTCTTGCTTGGACAGATATGTTTATATTAGTTATATGTGAATCTCAAATACTAATGAAGTAAGCATTTGCACTAAGAGTGGACATGAAGTAAGAAAAGCACTTAAGTTTGAAAGTGAACAGAATAAGTCTAACCTTTGACTGGGTGTAGTATCTATATATCAAAAAGTATTTAAATGAATGATGAAAACATAGAGAAAGATACTGAAATTATCCAGGATAAGGCATGAAGGAAACTTCATCTGCTTGCTTTGGGAGAGAAGGAAACTATACTCTGTAAGTCTGTATATGGAGGAGAGGGTCTCATTAGAATAAAATAGGTCAATAAACTAAACTGAACTAAAACAAAATAAAATAAAACACAGTAGAACTGGAAGCTGAAGTTATACTAAATCAGGTCAGGGACATTTTAAAGAGTGATGGTATTTCAACACTGGAACAACTTACCTAGGAGTGCTGTGAATCCTTCAACATTGGAAGCGTTTAAATCAAGACAGACATCTTCAGAAAGATATACTATCTTCACACAGCAGTTATAGCCTGGCACAGCCAGTACTGAGTGTTCTGTGGCCAGAATTATGCAGAAAGAAAAACCAAAGCTTGTAATGGTTTCTTCTGGCTTTAAGCTCTATTTTTGGGAGATACACTTTCCCTATTTCAAACATTTATTTAGCAAGTATCATTATGGTTACATGACATATGTAAGCAAAACTCAGATTGAAGCTTAAAGAAGAAAGGTGGGGAGATTGTGATTAATCATGTAACTCTGGGTGTGTATTCATATCATACAAATAACAAACCCAGTTGCTTAAACTAAGAGGCTGGGCTTCTTCAGTAGTTAGGGGTGAAAAGAGAGAAACTCCTTCCAATGGCAGCTGATGGTAGTCATCACTCTCTCTGTTGCCCACACAGGTGGCCCTGGAGACATGCCTCCGAAGGTTAGCTGTTGTTTCCAGACAAAGTCCCTAAAAAGAAGGAAATCCCACTCTTTTCCCTGTCCCAGATACTGTATTTTTCAACTGGCAATTAATAAAAGAGACAAGGTAATTTTCTACTGGGTCAGTTCCCTTTTATGGCTTACAGTGCAATTGCAGGAATTTTGGCACAGCTTGAGCAAAGAGATATGGATGTATGACTTGGGAGGAGCAGGACAGTGCAGCACAGTGGGTCCAACCTTTGGGCATCAGCCCATACTTGGACAGCCAAATGCAGGTCCAGAAACTTCATTCTTAGGGCTTTACATCTGGCGGTGTGATCACAGTTTCTCTTTACATCTGGGGATTAAGTAGGGGTATAGAGCCATGCTTGTCCCACCAGCTTCATGAGGTTTTATCAGACCACAGAACAGCCTAAACTGCCAGCTTCATTTTCCAGCAGGCACCAGATAAAATTTTGATTTTTTGAGTTTCTTAAAGCATCTCACGATCTGGGAACTTCCCATGGTTCAAAATGATTGGATGGGTGGAAAAGAGGTGAGAGACAAGTACAGCCTCCATTGTTGTCATGTAATTTTCTGTGCTTAAGATGTACCTTCATCAGGAATTAAAATAAAACTCTTGCTGCTCTGAAGAAGCTGATAGCAATATTTGTCTGGGAGTTTTAGAACAGATAAGATTCTTGAGGTTTCTGTGTCTTCTACATCCATAAAGAGATGTAAGTGCCACCTCTCAATTGACGTGAATGAGAATTAGGCATCCAAATGTCTTTGTGGACTTGAACCCTTATGTTCTAATTACTGTGGCAATTAAATATGCGGAAAAACAGGTTCAGCTGCT
Source organism: Aphelocoma coerulescens (assembly GCF_041296385.1). Taxonomy (NCBI): domain Eukaryota; kingdom Metazoa; phylum Chordata; class Aves; order Passeriformes; family Corvidae; genus Aphelocoma; species Aphelocoma coerulescens. The sequence goes on along the minus strand of NC_091015.1, from coordinate 153,156,871 downwards.
GGAATCTTGTCTACACCAAGGCCTGCTGAAATATTTATGTTAATTTTCTTTCTAGACATGGCTCGAGTTTGCACTGATGACTGTGCAAAACCTTTCTTGATTGTAGAGGACATGTACAATATGGAAGACCCTGAAACTAAACCTTGTGCACTTGACTTAGAAAAGGTTATAAGATACATATTCATGAACTGTGTGTCTTGCTGAGTGAGACAAGATAGTTTCAAACAAAATAATAAATGATAAAAATAACCAAGTCTTACTTAATGTAAATAGAATATAGAAGAAGCTGATTTTTCCTAAACTTTTTCTGTAGTAGATCTTCACAAATAGCTGATCTGCTCACTGTACTGATTTCTGAAGGCCACAAGACTATATAACCAACAGTTCATGCAATAGCATATACATCACAATTATTTTTCTCATAAAGAAAGAAGAAAATAAAATGACTGTCTGTTTAATTTGCAGACTCTTTGCTGTTTGAGGCCAGTATAATTACAGATATTATTCTTATGCATGTACACACTACTGAAGCACCAGTGTTAAAAGAGACACCTTCATTCTGAATCTTGTAACTTCAAAGTAATGAAATCCTTAACTTCAAACCACAAGAATGAACTTTTCAATGTTAAGTACCTAGTCCTAGTGTCAGTGTATAGAACAACCTTGGCCAAAAAAGCCCAATTAGGCCATGTAAATGAAGTGCGTTTTCAGCCAGTCCTACTGGGAAAACCAGCTTTGTCTGAATGGTTGTAATTACAGTTGATGGGGAAGGGGGAAAACAAATTTGCTATGCATGAGCCCTTCCCAAGTAGCCTTTTTTTCCTCTAATACTTGCATATCTACAAGAATGGCATTACGAAGAAAGGAAAAAAGGATTTTGTCCTTACAGAGGTTCTCATACTCTTCAAGAGTCTCAATGACACATGAAGCTTGCTACAGGAGAGGTGCTCCTTTCTCTGATACATCCTTTTGTTTACTTTTCTTTGCCTGACAGCCTCACTGGGCTGCTTGTCATAATTAGCGGCCTAGGTACACACATCTCCATAAAAGCTATACCTCATAGCTTGGTTTTAGCTGGTACTTCTGTTTTCAGATTTGGGTCTCTTCTTTTGATTCACACCCTCAGCAAAGCATGTGAAAGTCAGATCAAACAGCAATGTGCAAAATTCCAAAACCAGTGTTTTTTCTAGACTTTCCAAAGTGTCTCTCTTCTCTGAGCCTACTTTTTGAGAATGCACACTCCACTGTTGGTCTGGATTCACTCTGTGTGTTACATCACCTGCATTCCTCAGAAAAGAGTTAATTTTTCAGTATGAATTTACTCATCTGAATTTGCATCACAGTGTGCAACTTACTCGCTGCATCTTTGGATTGCTAGTTGGGCTGTCTCTAGCTCCTGACAAGGAAAAACAGGGCACCATACGATTACCTCCAGGAGTGCTTCCTATGTGCCATTCTGGCTTCTGTGACAAAGGGCTCATGAAGGTCACATAGCTCTTTCTTAGATATAACTTTCAAATTCTCTGTATTTGTTTTTACTGCTCTAATTCCTTAATAGTGCAGATTAATTTCTGCCCATATCCTACGCATCAGTCTTTCAAAAGGATGCCTTTTTCCACAAATATTAATCACAAATGTTCTATTTACAAGTTACCATATGAGTGACTCTTACATATATTAGTCATAATGTAATGCATAGCTTTATTTCCTTTATTTAAAAATAGCTAATGATCCTTATTTCAGTGAGTATGTTAATGTCCATAATATCAGTGTATTTTGCAATGCTAAAGCACTAAGAGGGAAGGGATTGGTCAGAGATGAGTTACTTGGCTTGAGATGGGTTTTTGTTTTGGCTTAGGTTGTTTTGGTGTTTTTTGTTGTTCCACTGATGCATATACTGACTAGAAAAAAAAAAAAGCACATATAGGAAAATTGCACGAACTACCCAGGTTTTTCACCAGCTTATTAAGGCTATCTCTGGCCATTGTTAAATAAGAAGTCTTAGCACATAAATATTTTAGTATGTCATAAGGTAACTGTCTGTTTTATGTGAGCAGTGAAAAGAACTAAAAACAGTGGAGTCAGGAAGGAGAAAAAAAAAATCAAAGTAGTAAAGACTACTTTTTTGCCCTCTGTGGAATCAGTTTGTTCAGGCATTGAAGTAGACATGGACACACGTTTTCTGGGTCATGATCTGGACTTTACCACATCAAGATCCCAAGTGTAAATGAATGCTGATCCATCAGCATTATTTTTACCTGATTCACACTGTACTTAGTAAAACCTTGTGTACAGGCACGTGATCAAGCTCCTGAAGAGTGAGAGGTATGAACAAAAATGAGGTTTCTAAGTGAGAGAGCCGAACCAAGTGAGCTAAGGCTGCTGCTGCTTGTGTAGATTGATGTGCTCCTCCCTAAAGGTACGACTGTTTCCAAAGGAAACCTCTTTCAAGACTGATAACCACTGAGGAAAATGCAACAAACTCCTGAATAAGTTTAAAGGATGCCTACAGTTGTTTCATGTTTTTCAACAAAGGCACTGGCACTACCATTTCACAACTAGAGAATGTGGTATATATTAATCTTGGTGTCAACAAGCTTTAGTGTTAATCAAGGTAGCATTCTTGTTAGGTTACCTGTTTCCAAAGACTAACCATTAAAAGAGTTGTGGATATGTATTAATTCTTATGCAGAGGTCAGACAGAAAGCGGGTCAGGGTGCGCTTCTCACTCAGATTAGAAAGCTCCTCTGAGTTGTCTCAGACCAGGAACAAGTTGTAGCAGTCATGTAGACTATGGGAGAATCATGAAGTCTCCAAAAGGAGGAATTGGATCCTGGGCAACTGGCTGTAGCTGGCCCTTCTTGCTCAGGAGGATCAGACCAGGTGACCTCCAGGGGTGCCTACCAGCCTCAGACATTCTATGATTTTGTGATTCTGTGAACATGCTGATCTTTTTTCCTTTTTGCTCTAAAGATACCCTAGAATGCAAGGTTTCATCAGTTCTTTGCAAGATGGACTGGCTCATGATCCAGAGGGAAAGGCCAGATTAGGGTCAAGCCCTTCCTTACACAAAGGACTGAGCACTCTGAAAGTTAGATACATTAGTCTGGTTGAATGTGTGTTTGCTATTTGTGTGTTCTTGTGTGTGCTTAGAAGTTTCATAGGAGATTGGGAGAGACCACTAAAGACCAGGTGTTACACTGCCATGTTTACCTTGAGTGACTTTCCCTCCATTTGAAACTAGAAATAGTGACAGCATCTTGGTAATTTTACCAATGCCCTGTGTTTCTGAGATTCCCAAGTGCTATTACTGCACCTTGTGGGCCATATATTGTGGCTATGCATTTGAGGTTCATAATGGAATGGAAAGTGCACTTTTTGCAAAGTGAAATAAACATATTTGCAAGATATTTTATTTCCCTAAACTAAATCTGAGACCTTGCATCAGTATCGATGTGAATAAATCTTTTTTTGCAATAAAAGCATGTTGTTTGTAGTCTGTCACATTAAAATGAAGATTTGAACTCAGTTAGAAGTCAAAAATGGAAAAGAAAAAAGTATTTACAAGAAATCAAGTGAAAGAAAATTCCTTTTGAGCGAAACACTTCAATTGTACAGAATTGTTGCTTTATATTAGGAGACACTGTAGTGAGTTTTAACATTATTATGTTCGGAACATTGCAATGGTATAGCAACAAACCTTAGGAATAAGATTGAAAAATACTCATATATAGGACCTAATGTAAAAACTCTGTAAAAACTGTAAATTCACTTACAGCTTTTTTTTTTTTTCCCAGTGACTTCAGTGCACTTTGAACCAATCCAGATTAACCTTCCTAGAAATGCTGGAAATGCTGGAGGGAGGATGAATATGGAATTGAGGGAGAGAAAGGTAGTGGCTCTGTCTGGCAGGTGGTGATGACAAGACAGGGGGCTCAGGTTATTTTGATTGCTGAACTCCCAGTTGAAATGTGGGAAAAAATGCTGCCACCTCTTTTATTGATATTTGTTGGGAGACACTCATTATGTATTACTTCATATGTATGTGTATGTGCATGTGAGGCTTTTCAGAGTTTTGGATGAATGCCTTTTACATAGCATTTTTAAGATCAAAATCTATACAATTATGTGGATTCCTGCATGTAAATGATTTTAGGGAGTCTGGTGTTTTAGCATTTTTAATTTTCTAGTAGATTTTATGATAGTGTAAAGTGATAAATTACCTTTTGTGGCTGCCAGAGTTATTTAACTATCTGCAGACACACCATTAGCAGGAGCAGTCTATGCCTGGTTGGTGCTCCTCATCCCTCCCTGGGAGACGGCTCACAGGGAAAAGGGTTTCCCGGCACTTCTGTGCAAGGCCCTTTTGCCAGCAGCGCCACCGGGGTGCAGGGAAGTACCAGCCAGCCCTGGTGTGCTGCAATCAGGAGGACACTCTTCAACCATGCAGTGGAGAAAGCTACCAAACAAGCATTGCTTATTATTGACTTTCCATTGCTACTGGCCTGTGTTAAAACCAGTGACATAGAAAAGAAAGGTTCCATTTCCCATTACCAGATATCCAATCCCCCTAGAAAACATCTGTTGAATCTGGGATGATGCCATGGTATTAGCTCTTCAGTTGCATGCTGTTTCATTGGCTGTTCTCAGCGCTGCCCTGTCTATCACAACGCATAATCTCTTTTCAGAGACGTTTCAACCACATCGTTAGGGTCCCCAGTCCCATCTCTTTGAAAATCACTGGTAGTTTTTAGCCTTTGGCGCACAACTTGAAGTTTAGAGACTTGACTCTGTGCAGGGTGTAAGATAGGGAACAAAAGTTTCTCGATGATTTCATGTGACAAAAGTTGTGCAAAGAAAAGAAGTGGGTCTGCAGAAATCCTGCAAGTTGCTGTGTTTATGATCTCAAGAAACTCACACTGGAGTGCCTCAGACACATAACTAAGTGCTTCTCAAAATGTTCATTACTGAAGACAGTGTAGGAGAACCGTCTTTAGAATTCAAGTAATATGCTACCAAGCAGAGGGAGAATAATACAGAAATACTTTCTTGATGATGTGTGCTAAAGCAGCAGGCATTTAAGAGCAACGGATGTCAATCTCTGAGGTTTTTGTAAAGAATTGCAATTTATGATGTGTTAGGGTAAACAGTTGGATTATATTTCTGAAATGCATGTTCCATCAGGTAAAATCATTGTGATTATAGGCCCTAGTACTTTAAGTAAGCTATGCACTAAAAGGCTGAAATTGTAAAACAAGTATGCTTATGCTTTACTGTTAATCCCTCTTTGTATCTACACTGAGTAAACGACAAGAGAAACTGCATTAAATAATAAAGGCAAAAATGGCATGTTATGTCATCTTGATAAACAATGACTGTTATACTGTTTTCCTTCAAGAAGCAACTGTGACTGGCCTCTGTATTCTCCCTCAATGGAGAACGTGTCTGACTGTAAAAAAACCCGAGGATTATTTAGAAGTTACTTTGTTCATGCCTCTCAGTGAAAGCAGCACTTTCTCTGCATCTTTTCACTTTGCTGCTTTTCCTTCACTTCCTCAGCTCTTATCTATTAGAGAAACCTGAACCTGTTATTTCAAAAACAACCTACTTTCATGCAGACTATGAGTTTTGAACAAAGTGAAATAAAACTTGCTTTAAGTGGTTTTGGAAAAGTTTGACAGCAGAAGATAATAAATGAAAAAAAAATCTACAATATTTCTCCTAATGCAATTTGCGGCATGTCAATGTCAAAGCATTCTAACAACAAATCAACAAATATTTGAATGAAAACAATATACATAACTTATTTTCCTATATTGGAAACAACTGTCAAACAATTATTGTATGACTTCATGAATTAGTTGGCTGTTTTGAAATATTCCTGCTAGGACTAAAAAAAAAAAAGAGGGAAAAAAGTCTATACGGGCCTTTGAGCCTGAACATATTGTGTCAATCATAAGCATATGCAATGTATCTAAGCCATGAGGTAAAAATTTTCTTTGTAAATTATTTCATAAATAAATAATTTGCCTGAAAAAATTTATAAAAATATTTTTGCCTTTATTAAGTTCTCTACAGTTCTTTGTGGTGAATATAAACAGATTCATGTTTTCTTGATCTGCTTTATTTTAACTTGAAATGCAGAACGTATAATGAAAGCATTTCTAATAAAGATACGGTAACAAACTTTTTCTGAGAGATAGAGTATTTCATTAGAGTTGTCTACTTGAAACTATGAAGACATGTTGTGTCCTTCTCATCTTTCCTTACGAATGGCTTTGTGGTTTCATTTTAGAAGGGCATGCACAGAGATACTTCTGTCCTTTAAAAACACACCTCTATAATATAGTTCTACAGGTGAAAAAAAAGGTGTTTGTTATCAAGATTTACACATGTTGAAATCTGTGCTTTTGCTGTTATCGATCTTCACAGCTTGTCTGTCATAATGTGAATAAAATCTGGGAAAGCTGTAGCCACACATAAGAACTGGCTGGGATTTAAGGTGTGGGGGGCATCATTTCCTGGCTTAAAATAAGAAGACATTAATAAGTCTCACTAGAGCAGAGAAGTAAAGGGAAATAACTCTTGTTTAAATATTTTCCACTCAAGCCCTGCTTGTAAGATGCTTAGCCAAGTCATCAGACAAAATACCTGCCTATTTTAACCCTTCCTATGCAAGACATATGCCAAGTGAACAGTCACTTGGGGCTGACATATTCAGTAAAAAAAAATATATCAAAACTGTTGAGAAGAACATGTTTGAATTGATGTGAACAGGACAAAAATACTTGCTTTTCAAAATTCTGTATTCACTAAAGTTTGTGGAAGTGGCTCGTTTCTTCAGCTGTGGTTCAGCCATAGCATTTGCAGCTTGTGAAAAAGTAAATTTATGAAGTCAGGAAAAGTCGTCTGTGTGCATTATGAGCGAGGTGCTACCAAGCATAAGGTACTAAAGTATCAAGGCAGACTTTGTAACAAACTTTAAATTCTGATATTACTTTCCTTCGCATTCCATATATAAATGTCTCTGCTGCTCTGAATTCATTTTCTGTGGATGGGTATAGAGGGAGTACCACACATAATCAGTGAGCTCTCCTTTTCCTGTGTCGGGCATCCTACTGTGTGTGCCTAATCGTGCAACCTTCCATTTTCAACATGACAAGTTCACCTCTTGTATGTGAATTATTGCTTTTCTATTAATAAAGTATTTTATCAGACAATCCTACAAAAGAACTTAAGGGGGAAATATGTTACTGGGTGATTTACACAAGCAATTACTTTACAAATCTGCCAGTGGATTATACTAAACATGTATGAAGAATGTTTAAGTTTGGAGCGAGTCCTGAGAATGCTGTTTTACAGAGGGGTTTCATTTGCATCACCGTGTATCTCTGAAGATTTTATACTTTACACTTCACCATGTATTTAAGAGTAAAATTGTAAGGAAAAAGTTATGTAATTTGAAATACTTGGGGAGAAGCAGTTTTATCTCTCAAACTGTAAGCATTTAACTCTTTTCCAGCTTCTCCCTTAAATAATGTGTTAGTAGTTGCAAGCAAGCAGAATGCATCTATTTGAACGTAAAATCAGCTTAAAACAACTTGCATGGGAGGAAAAGCACACCATATAAAGTCACCTAACTGCAGAAAAATTGTGTCCAAATTCCCAACAAATGTTTACATAGTTTTTAACGCCTACTATATTTGGGATTTTAAAACCCTTTCATAGGAACCTTTTATGTACTGCTTCTCCTTGGAGAGAGTTGTTACAGACATGTAGACTTCTGGAAGTTCGTAGTATGGGGAAAACGGAGTATTTAGAATTGAAAAAGTTCTGCACAAGGAGGAAAAGTTGTGAAGGTTTTCTCGGAGCAGTTCAGGGCTGACCCGCGACCAGTATCAAAGCGCGGACGCTAACGGGACTGCTCATCGCACAACCTGGGAACTGGCTGCCCACCCGCCTCAGCACCCGCACACAAACGGGGGGCACGGCGCAGAGAGGTGACACTAAATCTGCGGGAGACCCCGAGCAGGGCTGGGGTCTCCCGAGGGCGACAGCTACTGGAGCGCGTGGGTCGCGCCTTTTATCCGCACCGCCACCTTTCCCAATCCCGTAGGGCAGCCGCGGGTCCCAGTGACAGCCGCGGGCAGAGCCGCCTCACGCGGGCCGCGCTGGGGGCGCGCCTGTGGCCTGCGGCTATCCCTGCTCCAACTCAGCGCAGGTCCCCGCGGCCGCGGGGCGACGCGCCCCCTCGGCTCGCCCGGCTCAGCGGGCCCAGCCCGCGCTGCCCGTGGCCGTGGCCCGGCGGCGGGCGGAGGCGGCGGCGGGGGGCGGCGCGGGCCGCGCGGCGGGGCCGCCTGCACTGTCTCTTTAAGGGCGCTCCGTCTGGGGTGGCGCTTTCCTCCGCGAAGGCTCCTTTGATATTAATAGTGTTGGTGTCTTGAAACTGACGTAATGCGGGGAGACGGAGGTCCTGACAAGCGATAACAGTCCCGATAACGCGCCGGCCGCCCCGCGCTCCCAGGCCGCCGCCTCGCTGCCGGCGGGGCCGCCGCGCCGTGCCCCGGCCCGCGCCCCCCGGGCCCCCGCCCCCGCGCCGCACCGCACCGCCCGCCGGCGGGCCCGTCGCCCCCTCCCCGCCGAGCGGGGCCGAGGGGGGAGGCAGCGGCGCCGCGGCCCCCCGCCCCCCCCCCCCACTCCCCGGCCACCGCCACATAATCCGCGTCCAACTCCGCCGGCAGCAGGAGACGGTTCATGGCTCGCGCCGCGGCTCCACCATCTTCCAGGCTGCCGGGGCTGTTGCTGCCGGTTAATCAACAGGTAAGCGCGGGGGGGCGCGGGCGGGGGCGGCGGGGAGGGCGCCGCGGCCGGCGGGCCGGGCGGGGGCGGCGCGGCGGCGGCGGGCGCGGGGGGGGCGCGCGCGGGGCGGGGGCGCGGCGCCCGCGGCAGCGTGGCGTGTGCCCGGGGGGCCAGCGGGGGGGCACCCCCTCCCCCAAAAATACCCCCCCCAAAATAAAAACAACAACAACAACAAAAGCGGAGGGTGGTTGGGCATAATCCCAGGCAACGGGGTCTGCTCGGATTTCACAGGCTTCTCTCGGTGCATCGTCGTCCCCCCCCCCCCCCCATCCGCGCCCCCGTTCCCCCCGCCGGAGGGTCAAAGCCATGTGTGATGGCTGGAAATTGGCGACTTCAAAACGGCGGTAGCCCCGCTGGAGTCGGGAGGGTCAAGTTCAGCGGCGGCGGCGGGCAGGGGGAGCAGCCCCCCGGTCCGGAGGCGGGGAGGGGAGCGGCGGCGGCCGCGGGCTGGTGCGGCTCTGCTCTGCCCTCCCCTCCGCGCCGCTCCGCGCCTTATCTCCGCGGCCGCCGGTTCCCCGGCACCGGGGCGCTCGGGGGGAGGGGAAGGGAGACGCGGGGGGTGGAAGTAGAAGACGAGCACAGAGGGTTCGCATCCGATGGGCTGCAGTCGCACAGTCCTGCCGCTCCTGCCGCTGCTGGAAGTTTTAATGGGGATCATGACAAGCGGGGCACAGAGACACCATCATGAAGAGTAGTAAGTTTGGGAAAAACTTTTTTCTTTTTTTTTTTTTTCCTTTTTTTTCCCCCTTCTAAATTTTTTTTTTTTGCCTTCCTATTTTTCCTCTTCTTTCCCTGGGACACACCGGGAGAGGCCGAGTGCGGAGCGGTGCTGCTCCGGGAGGAGGGCTTGGGATCCCTCCCGGTCACACCGGGGTAACAGGCGACATAGTGGTGGTGATTTTTTTTTTTTTTTAGTTTTTTTTTTTTTTTTTAATCAGAGGCAGAGAGACGTAAAAGTTTTCCCTCTTAAAGGCGAAGCCCCACTGCCAGCGCTGCGTCCCCGCGCCCGTCTCTCCCTGCCACAACTTCGTGGAGCGTCTCACCTCCCCGCCCCCCGGCCCGGGGGCTGCGGCGGGGGCTGCCCCCGCTGCAGCCACCCGCGTGTGGCTTTCCGAAGGGAGGAATGAATGGAGGCGAGGCCGGGGCTGGAGGGGCTGCGCGGCGGTGGGCACTCCGCGGCCGGGGTGGCCCTGGCCGGGCCAGGGGTGGGCGATCGGGGGTCCGGGGCCGTGCAGCGTCTGGCTCGGGGGCTGCGGCCGCTGCGCTGCCCTGGGACGCGAGCGGATCCTCAAGGGGGCTTGACATTTCGGGGGCTTTGTTTATTGCCTCCCTGCTGCAAATCACGGCGCTCAAACACCCCGGCACTCCTACGCGGGTTCTAGTGGGGCCCGCTAGTCTCCTTTATCTTTATTTTTCCACGACCGGTGGTGTTTTCTATCTGCAAATGGCAAACTTCTCCAGTGCACTGACAGAGCTAAGGTGACTAAGTGATAAGCTGGAGAGATGTCTCCCCTCCATCACGGATTCTCTGCCAGTGCGAGCACCTTGCCTGGCAGAGCAGGAGCCGGGTCACCCCAGCACCCTTTGGGAACCGAGGCGACAAGTCCCTTCAGAGGGGAAAAGATCCTCTAGTAAAGAAAATGTAAGCTGTTCTGCAGACTATGCTGCCTTCACTCTTTCACAGTACGCAGCACATTTCAAATATTGATGGAAGGAGACAATAATTTAATACATCTCAGGTTATATTTAACTGCGTTCAGTAAATTCTCAAGGAACCATCAAACTTTTTTGTCATTCAGGCTGTCGTCTTCAACTATGCAACTGAATCCTATGGATGTTGGTGGCATCATGTTACTTTCCTGTTGGTTTTAGTAAAAGTTGAACATTTAGAGAAGACTGCCAGAGTTAAAAATGCAAGGGGCAGCAAAGGAAGGTAGTGGTAAGAGCCAGTTCCTGACGTGGACAAAATGAGAATAAAAGTTACAGCAGTCTTCTGAACTGCAGTCTGTGTTTGCCTCATGTTCACAGTCTGTGTGTTAGGTTAGACAGCTCTCTCAGATATTCCACCAGAGTGACATTTAAAAAAAAGCTTCCAAAGGAGTGAAGGTTTTTTTTTTTTTTTTTTTTTTTTTTAAGTACTCTGGGTCTATGAGTAAATACAGGGTTTGTTTGAGAACATCAACTATTTCCTGTAAATTGTGATGCTGACAAGACTGTCTGGAAATGATATCAACACTTTGAAAGATTTTTTTTTTTCTATTTTAACCACTGAATGAAAGTCTGTTAATATAATATGGTCAAACCAAACAAGTGGAACCTTTCTCTGTAAAGGGGAAAAAAAGTATTTTTCTTTTTTGCTCTTGAATAATGTATACCTGCATGAGGTTTGCCACTAAGAATTAGTAATTCTGAAGTTCAGTAGTGCATCAGTGCCTGTATACAAGTTTATCCTCAGACTGTGACAACAGAAGTCTGCTTCACCTTTTTATAATCAAGGGAGATTAGACATGAGAAAAATAGTTCATAATCCACCCTGTTCTGTCTGATTATCGCTCCTTTTTTTTTTTGGTTGAATATAGTAACTTTCTCTGTTTGAAACTTTGCATATACATAGTCACAACAAAGTAAGTAAAGGGCAAAGTTGCATCAGCTTTTAAGTTTACATGTTTTGCCTGTGATCCTCCAAATAACACTGAGCAGTCTTTGCCTGTGAGAGTATGGCTTTTTTTTTTATTTCATAGCAGTGTTAATAAAAGAAAAGAATGTAAATGACAACTTCACAGATCTGAGACCTCTTTGGGCATCAAACACGATGCAGCCAGGTTGTCCTTTCATGTTTTTAATGCATTTTTAGTATGATTTATATGGTAGCTTTATGGGTTGACTTACATTTTTATCAGTGAGAGTAAATTCAGTAACATTTGATGAATCCCTAGCAGGATTATTTTCTATCATGTCTTCTCTAGCATTTGTAGTAAACTTTCACAGTGCACACTATTATCAAGCATGCTCTGGCTGAGTGCAAAGAATGTTATTATCCACATATCATGATAGTGCATTTATAACAGCATAGTCCTAGTTCTTGTCTGTGGACTCGAGTGTCTGTGACATGCAATTGTTGCTTGTCAAATCTGTGTATTCCAATCATATTATATTTTAATGCTAGTTGACACATTGGGTTTTTCAAAGCATTGTGCAAACAATGACTAATTACTTTCTGTTCATGCGAATTACCTCTTTTAGCATTTTATCAGGCAGTTGCTTTGAAATAAAACTATTTTACATTACAGTGTGAAAGAGTTAAAAAATTAGCAGAGACATTTAGGAAAAAAACCCAAAATGTAATTACAACCAGGCAACTTTTGGTACGTATTTAAATTTTTCTTTTTATGTGGAACTTTCCTTCTAAGGCTGGGGGGGGGGGGCGGCGTGTGTGTATGAATATTTATGTTTCTTACAAACTCTTGACAATATTTTAATGTAATAATCTGAATAGAAACATTCTCAGATCTTAACTGAAGCCACACTGGCAGTATTGCTTTAATAAAGGTTTGTGGGTAACACCGAATACAATATTGTGAGAAAGGTTATGGTTAAGTATTTTTGAACATGATAGGCTGGGAATCTGACTGCCCTTTTTGTTAGGTGAAAGTAAAGTGGAAATAAATGATATTTTTAATACAGTTTCAGGTAGAACAAACTGCCATCTGGTAGTAAAAGTATTGGCCTTGAACAGAAATATATTCTGATTAAGGTATTCTAACTGGTATGTGAAATGAAGCCATTCAGTCAGTAAACTGACAACTTTCCAGTTGGTGTTTGCCCTTGCTTAATTTAGTTTTCTCAGCACAACTAGTGAGGTAGTCTGGGTTTGTTTTTGGCAGTCCCAGGCAACTGTAAACTTGGATATATTTGTCCCAAATATTATACCTCATGAGTTAAAAAACAATTGGTTAAAAAGAATAGCAGGCAGGTATGAGGAAAAAAAAGAAAAATGTTTCATTTTTGTTTCTGAAACTTTCTCAAGTTCTTACCTAGTAAGAAAACAATGTTATTTTCAAATACTGGTGATTAATACTATAACCAGCGTAGTCTGCACCCATCTATTGTATAAATACCATTGCCTGTTGACCTTTGGATACATTAATTACAGCATATCTGGTCTAGGTTCTATTATTTTTGTCTGTCCAGAAGATAAATAAAGGTGCCCTTTCCAGTCCTCCTGGAGAAGAACTCTTTTTCTTGGTATTGTCATGAATTATGGAGTTCTTTTTCCTGCCCTGTGCCAATGAAGTTCTCTTTTGACTTTAAAAGATAAGCTTGCATCCAAAGAGAGAATATTTGATTATTTTAAAGCTATTTGTGCTTCAGCTTTTATAGTATGTACAAACTTTCTGGGCTTTGCTTTTTTTGGATTGTGTGTTTGCTAATTAAAAGAAAAGCACAATGAGTTATCTCAGATGATGTGAAGGATTAAAGTACAATTACACCATTAAATAGTAAATGTTTACAAGGGCAAGACATGCAACTACATTTTTTTCAGATCATGCTTATTATTCACTCCTTGATGCTACTTTGCACCTAATCAATAAAGGGCCTTCCAGAACGCGGCTCCTTCGCCCGTTGTATGTGTGCCCAGAACGTAAGAAACGCTGCTGGGGCAGAGGAGCACGGGGAGGGGAGGGAAGTGCTGGCATATTACTCTAACTTCTTGTCATGCAGACCAAGGCTCAAATGAAACACAGAGCAATGGGAGGATAGCTCCCCTAGTCTCGATTTAAATCCCCCGTGGACATTTTGTCACACACCAAAAGTGTTGCACAACTGAACACCATTCCACTTGATGTGTCGTCCAGAGTCAGAGGAGCCTCTGATTTGGCATCATGGGGTTTAGAAGACTATGATTTAGGTGAACTGGCGCAGCTGTGTGTAAGAAACTCTGTTTAATAGCCATTATGTTTTATTCATGTTCTGTGCTATCAGATTCTTATTTTCTAGTACCTTTAAAGTGGTTCTTTAAACTTTTATAATAACACCACCAGTGAAAAATACATCTAAAAATTTAATAGAACTTGCCCATCCTTCTATCAGTGATTTTTAATATGGTCCTGGTGCATTAACTGAGGAATCTTATTCCTGATGCGGATCTCTGTATGTGGATTTAGTAAAGCTGTAGAAAGAAAATGCTTCATTAAAGGCGTAGCTGCCACGAGTGGCGCTTCCGTAGGACGTTTCTGCAGAACCCAGTTGGTTCCACCCTGTAAAGGTCGGTGGAACTTTTCTGTCTCGTAAGGGATGTGTGTGAGTACAGCAGCTACAATAAGATTTTCTGACTTGAAAACAGTTATTTTGAATTGCAAAGTTTAGTCCTAACAGTAATTTTTAGTTTCTTAGCTTCAGTTGGTGCATGTCTAATTTCTCGTAAGTCTGCTTTCTTTCCAGCCTCAGATCATCTTTTCTCTTTTCCCTTAAATTTATTTTAAAATATTTAATTTTTAAAACGTTACTAGCCCTTTAAAAACCTGTAATAAATGCTTTACAAGTGGCTAGACACCTTCCCTGGTGGTTTAATTTATACAAGCAGGAAACTTTCTCTCCTTCTTTCTCTCTCTCTTTCTTGTTTTCTTTAAACCAACTGACGTAATGCCAAACTTTGCTTTAAAAGAACAGACAGAAGTAATTGGTAGCTTTTAACTTTTAATAATGTTCTGGATTGGTTTTAGTGGCCAAACTGCATTTTTTTAAAATATCAAGTAAAAACGGGCTTGTGGCCTGAGGAAGAAAGGCCCTGTTGATGCAGTTATTTTTATTCTTGTTTTTCAATCTGTTATTAAAAATCTTTCCTGCTGAGCTCTGCTGGATTTCTCCAATTGCTCTTTGTGATGGCTGGTGCATTTCAGGTTACGGTAACTTAAACTGTTTTTTGATTTTTATTTTTTTTTCCCCATGGACACTTTGAGATGCTTTACCCTTTTTTGTTTTGTTTTGTTTTTATCTGATTCCCCCCAGCATTCCTTCTGTCTTGTCCAGCACCTGACTCCTTTCGGAGAAACAATTTATTTTGATTCAGAGAGGAATAATATGTTAAACATACCTTTGGTGGCAGTTCAATGAATATTATTTTCCTAGTATGAGTGTGTTTTACACCTGCTAGTGACGCTGATTAGGAAGATACTCACTAGGCATTGCAGAGATCTTATCTTACAGTGTGTCCACTTTCTGTGTGTTCTCCACCCCATGTCTTAGAGCTAAACGAGATTTTAAAATATGTTTAGTAATAGTTTCAAGTGATCTGTATCTATTTGTATTAACTAGATATTAGAAACAAGAAAACCCAGCAAAAGGATTTTTTAAAATAACCTTAAAATCCAGTCAACACACTTTTTCCTCATTTCTTTATTTTGTTCAGGGTTTTCTGGGTGCTTTCCTTAATTTTTTTCTACATCTGCTGGGGTTCTGAGCACAAGCTAACTTTCTGCAGTAAAAGACAGAGTTGGGCAATAGACTTTCTTGACGAAGTTGACGTCAGGACGACTTCATAAATTGGCAAGTAGGAAAATCGTTCAAAGACTGAGTTGGCTTGTGCCAGTTTTCCCTTCCTTTAGGGGAGACACTCCACCCAGTAGGAGGTTACCCCACCCAATGTGGAGAGCTATAATTCAGTGGCAACACTTTAAATGTCAATCCTCCCTAGGGTTTAAACCCCAGACTTGTCTTGCCTCAATCTTCATATTTAATCTAACATTCAATCTGTTGAAGTAACATCTCATCTTCATAAGCACTTTTGGGGCCTGATCCTGCAATTCTCTTCCTTGAAAAATACTCGCTGTCGTCAGGGGGACTTTTGGATTCAGTAAAAGCTGCAGGATTGGCCTCTGCAGAGTTGTGTGTGTCTGTGTCTGTCTGTCTGTAAGATTGTGTCTGCCTGATGAATGTTGTTTAAGATGAAATTGCTAAATACTTAAAAATCTGAAGAAGTCTTGGAGTCGTAATGCTGTAAAACAGATCTTCTGCAATAAGTGAAGTGTACTTATTTTTATTTTAGCATTTTCCCAGGTTAAAATACGATTTTAAAAGGGTCCAACTCTGAAGAATTTAAGGCATTTTTGCCATTTTTTTTCTGTATTTCTCTATATCATGCCATAGACATATTTTTGAATGCCGCTTTTAGCAATTTTTTCGTCTATCATGGAAAATGAAAATCACAGCCTGTAGCTTAGTGCCCACAGTAGGCATTGGGGTACTTGGACAATACTGAGAACACTCAAGGAAAAATTTGTTTTGGTGTATGTTCAAAGTACAATTTTTATAGGTACATTTTACTTCATCATGGTGTCTATTCTCAAGCATCCTTTTCAGATCCCCCATTACGTTTAGCAAGGCTGACAATGCAAGAGGGAATGTATAATTTGATACTGTAAAAACGTTACAGAAAAATCACTGGTGTGTTCATCTTTCTGTAATTTGAAAATATTCCAGCATTTTTAGTTTACTAATATATCTGGGAAAAAAAGTCTGTAAAAGGTGATGCTAAAAATCATCAGTGTGCTTATGTTTCTCAGCAAGATTTACTTAAACAGTGTGCTTCAGTTTTGCCTGAAACCATTTCAAGCCACCTCTGATCCAAGAATGTACCAGTTCTTGGTTCCTGGAAGATTAAGCATGACAGCTTCTATTATATAATGAACAGCAGTATTGTTTGAACAAAGGTAACATATTTTGATTTGTGTACCTTTTTTTGGCAGCTGGCACTAGAGTGGGTCTAAAATGAGTGGTGATCTAACAGTGTAAACATCTGAATGTTCTTGAAACATACAGTATAGATGTGGTGTGTTTAAATCATTGGATCTATCTACCTATATTATATAGAATGTGTACGTATGTGTATATACAAAGCCGTAAATGGTGTGTTCTGCTATCTGTAGCCTTCAAATGTGTATCCTTTGGGTATTCCTGACCTACTTTGCAAAGTCTGCAAGTCTGAAGTACATACTAAAACTTAAAAAATTAAACATATAGCTTGGTGATTCAAAAAAGAAAAAAAGGAGAATTTTTGCTAGTAGTTAATTAAAAAGAGAGGAAAAAAAGGCATGGTCTGCCTAGCCAGATACCTTGCAGACTGCTTTTGAATATCCCAGTGACTTTACGGGGATTATGTTAAAAAACAAAATCTCAATTTATCTAGAAAAGGTTGAAGTAGATACTGAAGTTAAGTATCGCCTAAAATTCCTATATTCAGACGTGGTTTTAATGTTCAATGGAAGTTAAATGAGTTAGGATAAAGCAATTTTCTTTTGGGAGTAGAAGGGTTTCAGTGTTTTCAACATTTGAGTCTTCTTGGCTTTCTCCCACACCACTCTTCAGGCAGAAGCTGTGAGATATATGGAACATAATCAAAAACTTACTATGCAGGTGAGACATTGCTTCATGAATTCAGTTAATGAAAGAAAGATAGCTCCAGTTTCCTAACCTGAATGTACTTTGCTTTTCTATTTAGAGTTCTCAGCGTTAGGTGTATTAAATACGCTCATCAGATGTTGGCCAGCTGCAGTTACAGAGTACAAACCAAAAATGCAATACATGTGGATCATTGCTGAGCCTTTTCCTCCTGCACGAATAGATATGGACACACATGCACACACACGGTTAATAAACTAAACCTTGCCCCAAATACCTGAGGGAAAAGCTTGTGAAAATAGATTAGCCTTACCATGTGCCTTGCAGGTAAACAGTATCTGCCTCTGCTAGAGCAATGGGAGAGGAGAGCTGCTGAACAGAGGCTGCCTGCTCGTGCCGCTCTGGCACCCAGCTCTGGAGGCTGAAATCTGGGGGTCCTCAGGAAAAATTGCACCTCTCATTTCAGCTGTTACAGTGGTAGGAAGGAAGAAACAGTAACTCATGTCTCCCATCTACTGTATACACTGTTTTCTTTCTATGGCCTGCTACAGGCATCTGAAATTTATGCCATCCAATTAGTCTCCTTTTACGTTCCTCAGAACTAGCGTTTTCTTTAGAACTAAACTCCTATTTGCATGTTACGTCTATCATGAAAAAAAATAATAGTGTAATGGATTAAATTAATCCTGTAACAGTTGTTTGAGCATACTGTAGGAATGTAAATAATTTTGTGGCATTGAGCTCATATTTCCAATCTTATGGGGGGTAAGATCAGAAGTTATCAACAGCATATATCTGAGTCATTCAGCTACAATAAATCTTCTAACAAATACCCACCCTTTGCACACCCAGAGTTATTCTCCAAGACTGTTGAAACTCTGCACACACCTGTATCTTACATGTAAGTCCATATGTATGACTAGTAGATGTATCTTCAGCTACAGTCAGTATGTTAGGCTACAGCAGCGGCAATCAAAGTAGTCCATGGACAAAAAGTTTGATTGCCGCTTGATTGCTGCTGGCTGTGTGGCCCTCAAGGTTGTCTTTTGCCTGTAGAAAGTCCCAAAAAATCATTAGTTGAAAAGAAGTGTGGAGTATGGCACTGAATCCAGCTCTACTGGAACTCGGGATACGAAGCATTAAATGCCTCGTCAATATCAGGTCAGAAGTGATCATGCATAATTCACTTCCATCTAGGTGTCATTCTGTCATGCGTAAGGTATGCTCTGCCTCTGTTACTGTGTCTGTTTCTCTCTCATGCAGATCTCTTCGGCTGCTTTATGCACATACATCCATTCTAAAAATACATGGAAATGGAAGTCCATCTGTGTTGCATAATTTTTTTACAAAAACACCAGTGTTTGTATTGTTCTTTCTCTGAGCCCTTAATGAGTTTAAAGAATTTAATGTGACTTAATGAGGGTTCGTATTCTGTTTTTGACACAGACACTAATGAGGGAAAAGTAGAACAAATTGAAAACCAACTTTTGCTTGCTAGTTTCATGATGTCATCAAATGCAGGATATTACAACTCCTGGAAAAATTTACAAATCTAGGCAAGAATCCATTTTGCATCATTGCCTTTCAGTTGTTTGTGACATGAGGTTTGCTAGCAGAAAAACAAAGCTAAGCATAACTTGGGTTTTTTTTATGTTTAGGATGGTTTGGTTTTTTGGCAAATGATTTTTGGAAAAGTGAATCTAACCTGCTTTGCCTGTCAGTCCAGCAGAAACTTAGACACTACCAAAGATTGACCAAAGAGTGATTAATCCCTCTGATTATGGCCGTGATCTGCCCCTCTACTTGGAAGGGACAAAAATTCTTGTAGCTTCATCTAGAGTAAGATCCAGTCCTCAATGGGTAATGTCTAATTCCGTTGCAGCTTACTGAGAGGGAACTGTGATTTTTGGGGCTTCATGTTACACTAGAGTTTGGTACTTTAGAGCAGTTTCCCTGTACTAAAGACACAGTAACAACATTTTGTAAGGCATCACCTTGCTTTTCTGTTGCCCCACTCAGGATGGTCAACAAGCATTTCACTGCGTGAAGCTGCCCTTCAGCAGGACCACAGTTGGTCTGTCACCTTTAAAAGCAATTATTGTGATTGGAAAACACTTGACGTCCCAAAGGGGAATGAAAACTAAAAGTAGGTTTAGGAAGTGCACCTTCTTCTGAGCCCTGCTGCTACTCGCTGGCTTCATGGGCATGCTTTTATCTTGTCCTCACCAACTTCTCTCTGAAAGGCTTGTAGAGATAGCAGTGAAGAACAGCAGTGTAGAAATAGTGACTGAAGGTCTGGTATGACAGGTACATATCTATGGAAGCAGGCTCTAATGCCCTCAACAGGTTACATGCCATGCCATCAGGGTATTTTGTCAGGCCTAGGGAAGCGGTGACTTTCATAATCCACAAAATGTGCTTTTGATATAACCAAACTGCAGAAAGTTGCGGCATAGTACATAAAATGTATTTTTATAACATCTGATTTTTTTTTCAACAGTTGTATTTTTAACAATATCAGATAAATTGCACAATGTGTGATTTCTTAGGTTGATGTTAACCATTGGCTCTTGTGTGAGGAATTTTATTGCTCTGCATTTTATTTTTTTACAATTGTTGTTGGCTTTATATTTTTAACTGCAACAAGAGATAGCTAAAAAAATTAATAATAATTTGAATTGGAAATATGGGCATTTTTGACCAACTTTCGTGAGCATTTTCATACAAACAGAAGAAGTAACTTGTTCGGTTGGTTATGTATGTATAGGTGTGTTTGTGGTTTGTTTTTTTTAAATACAGGTTTTCATAATTTGGTAGTTCAACAAACATGAGTATATTCTGAAAATATTTCTCACAAATGACAGGTCTGTGTTGATAGCTTGTAGGCAGACAGTGTCTAGAGCTGCAAAACTATCTTCTGGAGTTTTAAAACACTGGAAAGTAAGATTTATTGGACCTTAAATATCCCAGTGGTGCAGATTTATTTGGTGTTCATGGCAGTCTCGGCTTAACTTTCCTTGGAGATTTTTTGTGGTACTACATTATCTAAGGAACATTTAAAATCGTTTGTCTAGTGTTTTTTTTTCCTTCAGTCATTCCTCAATTTTTATTTGTGCATGTGAAAACCTTTACTACGAAAGATGACCTGGCAGCTCTGCTGAACTTTACGCTGCAAAACATTTTACCTGACTAGGACAAAATTAAGAATCTGAAAAACTGACATTTTAAAAGATTTTTGTATCTATAATGACTCATGACAGTGGCTAGTTGTCAGTGGGAAAGAGTTTAAAAAATACGTACAGGAGAAAGAAGCAGCAGCTGTGGAATTTATTTTAATCGGGTGAAAGGAGACTCATGGCTAAGCAATTTTACCTTCTTGGGTCTTCAGAATTTATTGCAAATAAGACATATGCCTGAATAGAAAGAGAACTAGGATATTGTAATATCCACTGTGACATGAAGTGCTCTTACTACACATGAATACAATTTATTTATTTTTTCTCTCCAGCAAACTGTGACTTCTTTTGTCAGAAGGAATTTCAGATTAGTCCCTATCAGAGAAATGCTGCTGTAAACCCGGCACTCCTCACCTGTATCTCTGTGCCGTGTGATGGTCTGTGGTCGTTTTCACAGAGTTGCTGTGCTGCTCTCAGTCCGGAATGGGACTGCATTGACTTTACTTTTGCAGAAAAAGTACATTTTCTTAGAAAATGCACTACATGAAAGAAGGAAGGGCAAGGAGAATGGAGAGAGTGCTCTGATATATGAGCTGAGATTATGGATGTTGTAATGCTGGTTTTTTGTAGGACTATAGAAAAATCACATTGGGACCAAAGTTCCCGTGGATTACCATGCAATATTTATTACCATTTTCCTGTGTTTTCCCTGGTTAGGATCTAATCCTTCAATGTCTGGAGCTGCATGGAGTTAAGAATTTGTCCATTCAGAGAGGAAAACCTTGCCAGCTATGGGATTTCACTGTTTCACTACCTGTATTTATTTATTCCCCCCTCGAAAATTTCTGAGAGCAAGGGGATTGAGAGTGGAAGGCAGAGATGGAGGACAGGTAAACTGGGGGAATAGCAGGAGCACGTATCTGCTCAGTAAATAGTGTTTACTGATTACTGTTTACTGTCAAGCAGATTACTGCAGTTATATTTCTATGAAGCAACCCGCATGCAGCCAGTGCAAAGGAATGAAGCGAAGTCCTGTGCAATTCTGAGGTAACTAAAAGATGTGCTTGTGACATACTTCCAGCAAAAGCCATTTTCAGTTGCCCGGTACCGTCCTCAAATGTTATAATTTTGCAAGTGACGCATTTGATTATGAGCAGCCATCAAAAGACTCATAGGCATCTTGTTTGGAAGAAGAATGTGCTTGAATTAAATATTTGCAGGTCAGAGAAAAATGTTGATTTGTTCTTTTAACTTGTCACCTTCCTGGTCTTTTTCAATTTGTTCAATAGTTATTCAATTTTGGAGTTTATTTAAAAGAGATGATAAAGTATACACTTTTGCATTCCTTACTTGTGAAGAGCTTCCATTTGCTTCCTTGGGAGAGTTGGTCTGAGCAAGAGCTGCTGCCTGCTTTTGCCTTGATATGGATAGCATGTGGTTAGTATAGGGGTCCCCTCATCCTTCAAGCTCCCTTATTGCAATAAACTCATTGCTTCGTTGGGGAAGAGATTTTCAATCTGATTTTCCATCTGATTTTCAATCCATTCTGTCAGCTTTTAGGAAACAGTGCAAATTGTCTTACTAGAGCTGGCAGTAAGGAAAAGGAAGGAAATCGGGCCACATTTTACCTCTTTGTTAGGGGGAATAAGGTATAGGATGCCTCTGCTTAGCTTGTCTGGTAATTTTTTTGGTTGTAGTCTTCTCGTGATGGAATATGCACATAGAAAAAACATAGAAGTTAATGTTTACTTTTTAGATGCTTTGTCGTCAAGCATAGAGAACTGACAGTTTCATGGTTAAGTGCCTAAAATTGTTTTTGGATTTGCAGTTGTTGAATTAATCACTGCAAAGCTAACTAATTGTGTACCTTTTAAAGCTTCCCTCCCTATTTTTTTTAGTGAAAGGGAGATATTTTGCTCTTTTTGACTTTGGAGTTGGGCTATTCCATTAACTACTAGCAGCAAGCTCTTCAGCTTTTACTTTTTTGAGAGTTACCTCAGGAGTCATTCTAGTAGATAGTGAATTTACTTACTGATCCAGTTATTTATAGCCTTCAGTGCCCATGCTATAGAATGTGCAAAGTGTTTTTAAAAAAGTGTTTTAAAAATACTTTTTGCAGTTGTACAGAAAAAGCTGTCTCTTTAATTCTGAGTTCAGTTGGTACTACTGCGACTGTTTTGATTTGTGAGAGACGTTATCTTGGTGTCTTACTGAGATGTTTTGTAGCCAAAATTTAGAGTTTAAATGGATTTTTTTTTTAATTTTTTTCCTCCTTAAATGTTACACATGGACAAAAAAAAAGGCAAGGATCTCATCTTTATAGCAAGCTTTATGTCAGGGTTGATGGAACTGCAGGCTAGTTAAACTCCTTGGTTTTAAAGAAAGATGAAAAAGTTGCTGCAAAGATTAGCTTAATTTCTGTCAACAATTTTATTAAGACAAAGACAGAATAAAAGGCTAAATGGACAAAGTTGGGATTTTTGCCACTTGGTTATTTTTTTCTGAAGCTATGTAAGCTTTTTTCTTTTTAATAAAAAAATTAATGTAGAATTCAGTGTTTCCCACAGGAGCACCTTCACAGATTTAGCATAAAGAAAGTGCATTTTAATTCAAAGACACTGGTACATTTCTTAAGGCTTTGAAATCAGTAATCCAACAGGTATATAAAGCTCTAATGATAAATAAGATGATATTTTGTATCTACTGTTGTTAAAATACATGGTTTATTTTAGTGCATGTTTAGAATAACATGGTTTATTTAAGATACCAAATTTATTCTTCATTTTGAATACAACGCTCTTAGCTTCTCCGTTTGCGTTTTTTATGTCAGCTGGCTCATTTCAACTTAAAGGTTTCACTTCAAGAACTTTTAATAATTTAGAAAGAATCTCTAATTGCAGTTGGAAATTTTGTATATAAAACTAAACTAACAAGCCTGTTTATTGTGTGGGAGAGGCTCTAGCGATATTATTTATCTTAGGGTCCACATTATTGGAAGGCAGAACTAATGACAGTGAATCATGCACACTGTATATTAATGTAGTCCACTTTCAGCACTATATAAATAGCATTGTAAGTACACACCTGCAAAGTGTCTGCAGTTACATGGTCATCGCACAAAGTCCCTCTGTGCTCTCCTAATATATATCCAGTATATATCTCTGCATGTATCACATCTTGCTAACCCAGGCAGCATACTGCAGCTGCTGTTCCTCTCGAGGAGGTGTCTGTAAAATGAACACTTGCAAAACCAAAATTTTGGGATGGCTTTAAGCGGAACACGTGGGCATACTGTTACTCGGTCTTTTACTGACTGTACTGCACAAGATGAGCTGGGTGTCAGTCTGAAATGTAGGCTGGTCCTCTGAAGAGGGCAGAAGATAAGGTGTGACTTCTATAAGTGGGAGGTTTCTTGGCTTCACAAAGAGGGATGTAGTGAAGAACTAGTCAGAAAAAAAGACATTATTTCTATAAAAAGTCTAAAAATGTGATAACTACACTAGCAGCAGGTTCTTTAATTTTCATCGACTGCAATAGCAGGGGACTCATCCTACACTTTTCCTTTATTTCAGCAAGCAGCCCTGGCAATGCCATCAGCTCCCCTGTGGTGTTTGCATACACATATTCAGGGTAGCCTGAAATGTAAATACGAGTTGCTGGGTGCCTGCGGTAGCTGAGGCACTTTCCCTCCGCTGCACCTTGGAGCCTGTTCAAGCTCGTGGTAAAAATCCTGGGCTGCTCACAGGGCCCACTTTTTCCATGGGGCTAGAGAGGCTGCTGGTTCAGGAGAGACCACCGTGTCCCCTGGCCACCTTCGTAGGGGTGGCTCTTCTCTCTGAGCTGTGCCTGCCCCTCTGTGGTGGCCCTGCAGCGTCCTTTGAACAACTCCGGCTGGCTCCCGTCCCGGGGACGCTCCTTTGGGTTTGCCCGTGGCAGCTACCGCACGTCTGGGAGCACGGCTGGGAGCTGGATGCTCGGGCGCCTGTTGAATGTGCCAAGTGGGGGTGAGTGCTGGGTTTGGAGCCGCCACCTCCTCTGCAGCAGGGCGTGCAGGTGGACCCCACGTTTTGGGCTGCAACTGCTGATGTCCATGGTGTCCCCGGGGAGGGAGCGGAGCCCCTGTCTAGCACTGAGAATGCTGGAGGGCAGGAGGGAGAGGGATCTCCTTTTTAAAAGGAGTTGTTTTTTTTCTCACCCCTATTCTTTATTCATAAACCTAACGCAGTTCCACAATTCCCAGACATGTAAAGCTGCAGGGCTTTTTTTGTTTTGTTTAAATCTTTCTGAACCAGCCAAATTTTTGAGGTTGGCACGAGGTGCAGCCAGTACCATGGCCTTCCAGGGCTTGCTTGGTCTAGAAGTCTGCAGATGTTTTCTGCTGGATCTGACTCTTAATGAACAAAAATGATTTTGGCGTCCTTATTTATTTTCAAGGGGAAAATGTGGTTTAAAACGTTGATAATTATGTTTTACATGAACTGCTCAGACTTTATGTGACTGTATGGGAAAATGAATGCTCATCAATTTAAAAAAATTTTCTTTATTCATAAAGCATTCATATTTAAAGTGATCTGCCTTTTTTCCCCCCTCCTCTCCTTAATGAAAACATGGTTTGAGGAGTATTACAAATAATTGTGTTTTTTAATTAGATAGAGTTCTGCATCAGAATTCTTGAAGATGGCCCACTGTGATCCTCTGGTGAAAATACCAGGGCTTTTCAAAAGCTTTATCATTATCTGTTCTCACTGCTCCTCTCTTTGCAATATACACATAGTAACTGAAAAAAGGAGAAAAAAAATATTCCAGGAGGGATCCACCTACACATATGCATAGGTCAGGCACATACGTCTCATTCAGAATGATTATTTTTCTTTTGCAGCCGTCAGGTAGCACTTCCCACCATCAAAACCCAGCTTGTGTGCTCTTTCCGAGGGAATACTTATCGCAAAGCTGCAGCGCATTTTAATCAAGGTTCCCAGAGTAGTTTACAAGCAGTAATTGCCTCTTAAGGACAGGATGAAGTATTATACCCATTGTACTGATGGGTGAGCCAGGGCACAGGGAATCTAAATAACTGTAGTGTTAGTGAGCCAGTGGCAAAGCTGTGATCAGAGCTTTGGTGACTTCACTCATGGTGCTGCTAAGATACCTCCCCTTCAACCCACCAGTCTTCCTTTCTTAAATGAGAAAAAGTCAGACTTTGACATCTTTTATTCCATATTATATGGAAATGTTGGACTTGCTCTGAAGTTGATGTAAACCTGCATGAATGTGCTCTTGTTTTATGTGCTTGCAAAGTGTGAGGGCCCTTGTGGCAGGACTTCCCTTGAATTCTAAACGTTATGCTTTGTTGCTGTCTTCCATGGCTTCGGTAAGCCACTGGATCATCCCCAAAATAGCTCCCGTGGTGTCTGTTACTGATGTATCGCTACACCGTGAGTGACAGAAAGAATTCCACTTTTCAGCACAACAGTTCACTTGCTAAATGATTCCTCAGCATGATACATGCTCTGTCTTGTATTTAATTATCTTTTAATTATCAAAGCAATAATGAAGTTGTTCATAAGAAGTGTATGGATCAATAAAAACAACTAAAAATTATGAAGGCGCTGACAGGCAGAGTCCAGCCGTTCTTTGGATGTTAGTTTCCATTTTTCTGAAAAGCTTTTGTCTTTTTCTTGAGAACAACATCAGAAAAAAGGATTTAGGTTCTTACTGTTTATTCCTAGCTGATGATGATCATGCATACAGTCTCAGTGCTTTGCAAAAGGTGGTGTGAATGCTAATGAAAGTTTGTATTGGAGTAGTCCCTAAGAATATGATCATTGTTACAAATTTATTAAAACCCTAAAAGATTTCCTGTCCTAAAAAGTCTGCCAGCAAACGTCATAATCATGAGTGGGCAGAACCATGTGGTAGGTTTGACTGAGCCCCTTCGACAATTGTATCATTTATTTAACTGTCTACCTTTAGAAGTTGGGAGGCTCACCTTTGGTTTCAGAGGCATGCTGAAACTCTCGAGCTGCATACATGGTGAGGGCAATAGAATAGCAAGAGTGCTCACTTGCCTTTAACTACTAAATAATGTGGTTGCACATGACACAACAAGAACAGAGGTATAATCCTGCCCTGTGAAGCAGGTCACATGTTTCAGGTTCTCTCTGTAATGTATGCAAAGTAGCTGCTTAAATCATTACGAGTGTGTAAATCACCATCTTCATAAACAATACCATCAAGGTACAGTCAGGCAACATGTCTCCTATGGGTTGACTGGAGCTGGAATTTCTTTCAGATGTTGAGGAGGTACGTCAGTGCATGTGAAGCAGATCTGTTGCTGCAGTGTGGTCTCTGCAATGTTTTGGATTTCTAATGAATATTGCTAAGTCTGCCTTCTTCACACTGAAGTGCAGTGAAAGGAGGAGGACGTGAATGAGGCAAATGAGCAGCTTGTATGATTCAAGGCTTCCAAGAAAAATTTGCTCCTTTTTCCTATGGCTTTTTAAGTCACGCAACTGATACCCATTTATTTCTCTGCATAAGTTTAGTAAGTATTTGAAGCTCATGTTCCTATGTCTGTTGTGCATTTGGGGAGGAAAAGATGTGTGGAGTGATGTGTGAGAATTGTATCTTCTGTTTTAGCTATCATTTCCCCGTATAGGCTATGATACTTTTTTTTCTGTTTTTCTTTAACATGCCGATGTACTTTGTGTAACTCCTAAGTAACACTCCACACCTCTTTAACGCAAAGCTGACTAGTTCAGTGCTGACTGAAACTGAAAGCGGGACTAATCTTAAGAACCCTGCTGTACTTCTGTATAAAGTATAAATATGTGCCATTATCACTATTATTTGTTTGTCATTTTTATTATTATTATTCTTGGAGCTTGTATTTTCTTGAGGGGGGGGAGAAGTAGGCGCACTGTATCATCACCTCCCCACCCCCAAATATTGTATTTTGAATCACTTTAAATAGTTGTTTGGGGTGTCTTTACTGCAGTGAATCATGTCTTCAGTATCTGTTTTAAGCACACCTGTGCTGAGTTCATACTAAGGCAATGGAACCTTCTTTCATTTGCTATCATGTAATACTTTTGCGGCATGTGAAATGCCCTGGTTTATAAACGCAGGTAGACCTTCTATGCTGAAATCCTTCCCCTCAGATGTGTAAGGATCAGATAGTTCTGCTTAAAACGTGAATACAGAGATGGTAACTCCAAAAATGCAGTGTAGTCTCCTTTTGCTCAGAGATACTCTGGCTCTGAGTTACAATTATCCAACACGAATTTCAGAAGAAATACCAGTGAAATGGCACTAGTAGAAGTACTGATACAGCTAAAGATGCTGGCAGCGGCCATCTGGTCTGTAAGTGCTACTGGAGCATCGGTTTTCCTACTTCCTATGTCTGTGCTGTGTCTGTGTCCTTTGGTGGTGGGAAGAAAAACTCAAGGAGCACTCATCAACTTTCAGCACATGTGGAAACAAAGCTAAAGAGCAATGGCATCCCCAAATGCATTGGCAATTTGCTGAGAGCCTGCGGGCTGCATCTCATTTGCATTAAAAATACGGAGATCGCTCCTGCCTTTATCTTGACCAGGGGGACGTGGCTGGTAAGGGCAGCAGGGCCCAACACGGCTTATTTTACCTGGATCCCCGTGGGCTGCCATCAGCTACATCCCCACGGGATGGGACATGCCCTTTGCCCGGGGGACGCGTCCCCGCGGCGGGCGGGGGCCCAGCGCAGCCGCCCCCGGCCCTGTCCTGCCCAGCGCAGGGCTGGCTCCCCCGACCTGCCGGGCTGGGGGTTACGGGACCCTCCGATGGGCGCTGGCAGCTCGGTGGGCTGGTCTCTGCCAGGGCTTTTCCATCGAGGCCTGGATGAAGCCCTGCTCGGCGGAGCGCGGAGCTGCTGCTTTGCTCTGTCAGGGGCTCTACGGAGGGCTGGGGGAGCCAGTGCCCCGCACAGAAACGCTTTTGCGTGTTTTTGAACCAGTTTGGTAATGAAAGACAAATTTAAAAAAGGAAAGGAAAAACCCCCCAGCTTGTGCCTTTCAATAGAGATAACTGTTATCTCTTATAAAAGTCTACATAAGTGTAAGTAATTGCCTGCACTTGGCTCTGGTACAGTGGAAAAGCTGTGATCAGCAAACCCGCATTGTACTGGGCATGTAAGGGGAAGTTATTGGATGATACGGGACGTGTTGGCCTTAATGCCTGTCCTGCCTCCCCTGCCTTGTTTACTTTTTTTGCAGGTCTTTTCAAGGCTTAATAACAGTGCTTAGGGAATGGGCGGGGGGGTACCGCGCTGACTTTGAGCGACGAAAGTTTTCTTGGGATAGCCCTTAAAAACAAAAAGAAAATTAAGAGAAGCCCGGCTGTGGTGCGGCGTCAGTTCGGCAGCCTTTGTTGAGCGCTGAAGTTCTGTGTGCGTGCTGTGAACGAGCATCACCGGGGAGCGCGGGCGCGGGGAGGGCTGCCGGGACTCTGCCCGCCGCGGGCCGCGCAGGGAGAGCACGAAGCGAGGCTTCCCCTTCCCGGTCGGCCCCGGCAGCCGCAGCAGCGCCGTCGGTCGGAGCTGCAGGCACTGAGTGTGCCTGTGTCCGTGTGTCGGGGGTGCAGGGCTGCGGGTCACGTTTGCAGTCGCATGAAGCGCTGCGTCGCGCAGCCGCCTCTCGCGTGTGTCCGTGTCCGTGTGCCAGCGCTGGCTCCCTTATCGCAGGAAGTGTTGCGGAAAGCAGTTGCTCCCTCTCTCTGTGCCCGGTTTCCAGAGCGCGGCGATTAACCAGTCTTCCCCCCGCGCTGTCACTCAAGTGCTGGGCAGAAAACAGCAGTCACGGTTGTCTCGCTCCAGCTTCAGAACAATCCTCTCTCCCTCTCTCTCTCACTCCCCCTCTCTCTATCCCTCTCTCCCTCTCCTCCCCCCGCCCGTTCCCCAATAAACTTAGATAAAGCCATTAGAATGGATATAGTCTCTTTTTGGTTTTGTCCTTCCTTCTGAATGCTTTTATATACACATATATACATACAACAACATTTTGTTTTATACTATATATATATATATATAAACAATATATGTATGTGTCTATATACATAAATTCTAAAATTCTGTTCTGCATTCTGTAGTGATAAGCCTGAAGCAAGTACAGCTTTTGCTGTTCATAGGCTGGCTGTTTCAGGGACATCTTTGGAAATCACTTTGTTGTCCACATTTTATGGGTACTTTATTATAAGGAGGATGTGAGTCCAGTCAATTTGCATGGAAAAAAACCCTCAAAACCCAACAGTCTAGATTGAAAGGGAGATACCAGGATAAATAATTTTTCTCATATAATCGTTTTAGAATTGACGTGTGATATTTCTTTAAAAAATCCCATCTTAAACTGGTATTTTATATTTGTACTATTAAAAACGCATAGTGTGGAGGTCAAGATACTTGCATGTTCAGATACTGTGTAACATCTCAATATATAAAACGAGTATGTCAAGAAGCCCAGAGACTAGGATTCCCTTTTAGAAAATTAATCCTTTAATATATTTGTTTCCAGATTGTGGTCTGCAGACACATATAATCATGGTATGATACTGATCTGCAGTACCATATCATTCATTTAGGGGTTTTAATTAAAAGTTTGGTGTGAGGGCTGCATAGTGGTTCCCTGTTATGTTTGAAGTTTGACAGTGGCCCATGATCCAAAAATTTAGGAATGTTCATTCAGGAGTATTAAGAGTCCTAAATCATTACATTTTGCTTTCATTTCATCCTGTAATTTTTTTTCTCTCCTTTCAAACATGATTAAAACCAATGAGAAAGGAAATATTTGAAGTGATTTGCAAAGTTATTTGATTTTTATAAAATTACATGGTGTGATGTGCTGTAAGTGCCAAACTACAGACAGACTTTCAGCTTCTAAATTAAGTACACTTTTTTTGTTCTGGTTTAAGCCCATTGAGACTTCTGCCAGTTAGGTTTTTCTCTTCTGTGATCATCTCACGCATAATAGTCTGATGTTGTAGATGCTTGCAGGAGCATAGCAAAACTGGTAGCATCATGTATGTGGTTTGATTTTTAATTTATAGTATATTAAAGCATATTTCTATCCTGAAAGATGTTATATGAAACTACTGCAGTATATTTTGAAACAGTCTCTGGACTCCTAACTAATCTAATATGAATAACCAAGGTACGTAATAATTAATGCTTAAGAAAAAAAAGATTTTCTTTAAAATATAAAAGAAGACTTAAATATATACCTTTTAAAAATAGGACTTTCAGATTTTGATTGGTGTTAAGGTCTAAGTCTACACAGCATTATGTACTGTTTGACTGTGTATATTTACCTATTTGCTACCAAAGTTTTAAGTATTGTCACACCACAGTCCTGGTGGAAATGGCTATCTAAGCACCCGGGACCAGTTTGTGGAAGTGATCAAATTGGCATCTGCAAGAGGCTTCCTATGCTGGTGCAGTGACACTATTTTCTCCATTTTACATTCTGCTCAGTGACTCTCACTTTCAAAACTAAGATTATCAGGAACAAAAAAAAAAAAAGGCAACAGAAAACTTTTCTTTCTCCATTCTATGGATGAAAATAAAGTGTGAGATGATGAGCTTTGTTACCTCTAGATGTGATAAACCAATGTTGTCACAATGCACAGTGAACAACTCACGTGTAATTCTTTGTTTAAATTAGTTTTTAATGCAAAACAGGTTTTGTAAATGTGGGTTTTTTTCTGTTCCTGAATACCTCGGGCATCATTGAACTGACAAGCAATACTTTAAAGAGATTTTTAATAATTCTTAATATAATTTCAGCTTTCATAAACCATAAAGAAACTTTCTTATCTAGTAAATAGGAAACATGCAATGAAATCTGTACTATGTATCAACATAAAACCATGTATGAACAAAAAAGATGATGGTGACCTGTGTAACGGCTTAAGAGCATATAGATACAATGTACACAAGTCACTATCCAGAGAATGACGCCTTCTTTTGATAAAACTACTACATTTTAATAATTATTTCCTGAGTTCTCACTTTTCAGAAATACAGTGAAAACATGTAATTTCTTTTAACCTCATTGTATGTGTATGTTGATGTTTTTGGCCTGCCAGTTTGAGTCACAATTAAAACTAGCCATGTGTAAGTTGCTTTGATTAAAGTCTGTATTCATGTAAGTAATCATCAGTGCAAATAGTGCAATGAATTTGAAATACGTTGTGTACTCATTTATCTTTACTTTCTGAGGTATTTGGCACAAAATCATATTATTTCTTTAAATCAGTAATGGGTTGCATTTATTGGATGGTGCATGGCAGAAACAGAAGTACTGTTTTCAGATTACCTAAATATTTTTGTATTTTCAAAGTATCTCCTAGCTGGGGTATGTTATTAAGACAAGTTCACAGTGTATAGTAAATGGTATATTCTTCCTTTCTTAGTCTAAAATCCTGAGCGGATTTTTCATCCTGATCTTCAAATGCTGAGACTTTGAGAGAGTCAGCCACAGCTACTTACATAACGTGAGAGAAAATGCCAGGGGGGATTGAGTTCAGGGATTGGAGTACTTAATATCTTGAGCAAAGGCTGTGGAAATAAGGATGAACATTTAAATTAATTAATTACAGAGCATTAAGAAAATCAGATCAAATCTAGAAGACCTCTTGTAATTAATCATGGCTTTGCTGGAATAAGTATCTACCTCTGACTTTCCCAGTGCCTCTTGTGATAAAGGCTGGAAGATACTATGGGGCTGAGTGTCCAATGGTTTGTGCTCAGTCTACTCATGGGGTATAAAACAGTGCCAGATGAAGATCCTGACCTACCAAAACCAAGTATTCAGCTGAGAACTATTAACAGGGAAAAAAAAAACCAACCCAAACCAAAGTTGTCACAGCTGTGTCCTTTTAAGGTCAACACCAAAAAGACTTGTCAAGTTGACAGAGGGAGATGACTTACTGATGTAACTAACCCAAGGCAAAAGAGATAAGCAATAAAAATAGTGTTACATTTCTGTTTGATAGAGTGACTTCTCCTGACAGCTTACAGAGAGAACCAAGCAAAGAAATGCACCAAGTTAGTTACTGTGACAGTGAAGCTGATAAATCACATAGAAATTTGATTGTGCCAATTCCACTGGGTTTTGGAGCCTGAATTTTGCTATATTTAATAAGGGCTTACATAAAGTCATCAAAATATGCCAGACCTTAATTTCACTGAAATAAAACTCCTTTCTACCAGGTAATAAGGTAAATATAAATGAATAGTTTATTTCTAATAGTGCTCATCTTTAGTATTCAGATGTGGACATAAGGAAATAAAAAATTGGTTAGACTTCCAGCATTCAAGCAGTCTTTTTATTTTGGAGAAAAATATGCCAGAGATAGGATTTTCACTTAGAAAAGTAGATTTCTGGGTGGAAGGGGAATGTACCTCTTGGTGTGGACCAGTTCATCACCCTACCATCTGGTTTCTGTATAGTATGGTTGCTTTTCTGTACATTTTAAACACATTTATAGTCAATGTGAGCTAGTAACTGCTTTTGTAACATGAACTCCAGTGTAACACTGCACACCAACTTCTAGCCAGAGCATAGCTTCTGCTGTGTAATATAAAAGCTGAGTATCATTAGCATAGCTGACAGAAGTATAGTTTCAAAGCATTTTAATGACAAGGAGGGCATTATAATCCTCCTCTGCATGTTACTTAATGAATCAGTTTGCTTGCAATAATGATTTTACTTTTCTGAAGACAGCACTTACATTTCCTGCCAGATAAAGATTATTTTCTCCTGACATCTTTTTTCCCCCCTCTCTCTTCTTTAAATAAGACGTTTTAACCATTCCTTCCTTCAAGGCCTGGCTTATTTTTGTTCCCCATCACTGGCATGGATGGCTTTGTGTTCCCTGTGTGCTGGCAAGGCGGGCTGCAGGTGTGCAGCCACCAGCCAGGCAAGGAGTGTGGCCCCTGACCCAGGGCCTTCAGTATGGTGACCTGCCCTGTTGTCCTTCTGGATGAGGAGTAGATACTGCTTTGGTTTGGAGGCTTTTCAGATGTGTGTGATCCTTTCCTGGCTTGTGTGGGACTAGTGCTAGTTCCAGTGATGGTTGAGTGTGCAAAGGCAGAGGAGGAGATGGGAGCTGGGCTGTCCAGAGGAGGAGTGAGCTCTTTTAATCTAAACCCGAGTTTCCACTGAAAGGCACAGTCTGACAGGCCCCCTGCCAGCCCTGGGGTGCGAGGAGGGCATTTTTGGCCCGTGTGGGTGCAGGCAGAGGCCATGGCCTGGGCCCGCAGACGGTGGTGAAGGGATGGGCAGGGCCCCTTCAGGCCCAGTGGGCCTTAAGCCCATTGTGAAATCGCGCATTTGGCTCCTGGATCTGCCCGTGGCACCCTCTCTTTGACTCGATGACGGCTCTGCTCCTGATGAGAAATGTAACCAGGTTTTCCTTTGAACTCTGTCAGGGTTACCCTCTGCTCTGTGTGCATAGTGGTGGAAATACTAAGTCTTTGCATTTTGTCACAAGCAGAAGCAAAAACGCCAACATATTTAAAGGGGAAAAAGACCTTCATGTGTAAGGCAGAAACAAAATGCTGGAAAGGACTACCAAATCAAGGATTATCAAAGAGCCATGGTTCTAGCAGACAGTATATACCATAGATAAATAAATAAATATATGTTTAAACGCATTTCAGTGCAGCAGAAAGAAAAAAAGCAGTAGTAACGTATTGTGCTAGTGTGGAAAAAAGAAACTTGGAACAAATGCTCTGGTGTTTACACAGCTAAACCAAAATAATATGGGAAGGTTGATCAGGCCCAAATGAACCCCATAAAAAGCTTTTTAGGAATTCTAAGAGTTGCATTGGTCAGTTTTATCACATCAGGCTTCTCTGTGTAGCCATCTCTGTTTTGGCATTGTGGATTATGTGAGAACAGGGTGTTGCAACAATCTAGAGAGATTGTTCAAGAAGGAGCAGGGAGACGGGTAGTATTCTTTCCCCATTGAATAGGAGCAAAAGGTTTATTTTCTTCAGCAGAAAGCAGGTATCACCCATTACCTGTTTAGTTTCATCCAAAGAGATTAAGTTCAGTTGAAAACTGTAACATGCAGAATTTTAATGTTTTGTGTTACAAAAAAAAAATTTTTTTTTGATGACCAGCAAGGTGTAGTCTCAAAATGCCTGAACTCAGTCTATCAGTCTCTATCAGATCTCTACAGATACTATCTGTAGACTGCTGTCCTACTCAGTCTTCGTGCACAATTTACTGAAAATAACTTTGCCTGTATTTTTTTCCACTTTTAGATGTGGCTCTGTTAGATTCTACTGGCAAAGCAGTATTGGTAACTCTGGGTGTGTCTTTTGTGAAACCTATGCAGAGAGCTCAAGAATTGCCTTCTCATTGCATTTTTAATACCTAAACTACCTTCAAAATACAAAAAGAATGTACAATGCCTGCTTGAACTATGGCACAGTCAGACATATAAATGACTGGTAAGATAGTAGATAGAAAGGATGACTTGTTTCACAAAAGGTTGGTAATGTTACAGTTAATTCCTGCTGCCCAAGTAAGTAAAACATACCTTGTATTTAGTTTGAAGGCAGAAGATAGTGTGTTTTAAAACCTATTGGCCTTAAAGGGAATGCAGAAGGTCACTATGAAAATAAAAATATTTTTTAAAAAATGATAGAGACAAAGAGTAACTTTCACCCCAACTGCTTTTGAGGAAACAGTGCCCTTGGCATGTATGTTCTTAAGGAATAATGGTAAGGCTGTGCATACTCTGAAAAATCTATTTGTGTGTGTTGTCCTGAAGTTCTGTGGGAATTGTGAGCAATGGGTAACTCTTTGAACATCAACCACAGTATGTAATCCTGTTTATGAAGTGACCCACCTTTATCCTAAAATTAGGTAGAGTTTTTTTTGCCTTGACAGCGTCTGGTGGAAGGATGTTTCATAGCCTCAGCGCTTTGTCAGTTAAAACCCTTCTTTCTCATTTTCAGCCCAAGTTAATCATGGCTAGTCTATTTGTTCTTAAGCCAACTGGATCCTAAGCTTTTCTCTCCCTCATGTTTACCTGCTGCTAGCAATTGTGTTTCTAGTCTAAATGAGCTGCACTTCACATGTTCATAAAAAAAAGGGTTACATCTTCCATTGCTTCATTAAGTTTCATTAAAATTAATCTTTCTTGAACATTTTAAAATGGTTTTCTTAATGTAGTATCATCTGTGACATCATCACTTACCTGTTTCTGCTCAAATTTTTGCCTGGGACATATGGCCTTTTAAAGTGTGATTTGGAGTGGTTTATATTTGTTGTCAGCTACTGTGGTTTTTTTCTTTCTTTTTTTCCCTTCTTCAATCACAATTAATATAAGTGTGAGGGATTGTTATTTCACAGAGCTTGCACTCTTCCCTACTAGTTTTCATTCCGACTTTAAATACAATTTTCAGTAGTTTTCTGTATGATATCTCTGTACTTCTCTAGATTGAAGATACAAAACTTTTGTTATCATTCAGTTTCCTTAGTATTTTCTGTATAAACACACTTGAGTATTTGTCTTGTTAGCTCATCTGTGATGCAGCTGTTTGAAATGAGACTTTTAGACCCTGATGGACTAGTTTAAATGGAAAGAAGTGACTTGAGAATAGTATAGAACAGTTTCAGTCTCTGCCTTGTCATTTGGCCTCAAGACCAGGCTCACTTCTTGAGTGTTACAAAAACAGTGTAAACATAGCAGTGATATGGCTGTTTTGGAGTGGGAGTAATTAGTTTATAATGTTGATTTTCTGAGGGTGCAGAGGAAATTAAGAGACGTTTCCCAGTCCATGGTTACTTGCCTAACCATAGGTCTGCCTCTCCTATTTTTAATCATCCACTATTCAAGAGAAAAAAAAAAAAAAAGAAAAAAAAAAAGAAAAAAATGGCTTTATAAACTAGAGCAGAAAGTCTCTTTAATGTTGCTGAAAGCTGGAGTGCTTGTAGGAAGCATAAGCCAGCACTGAGCAGTTGCTGATTCTCTCCTGCAGACCAGACACTGCAATCCTAATCTGCTGGATGGCGCATGTTGCACTTTGTCTGTTCGCTTGAGTTTCTACTGATGGAGTCCAAAATGCTTAGGAGAATGGTGCCAAACCAGATTTTCTGACGTGTAGTCGGGATGTTGCCAGGGTGAGCATTTGGAGCTGGGAGCTGCAAAAGAGTATCCCACAGTTGGGATGCACCCACGATCTGATGTTGGATTTTCCTCGTGTAGCAAAGCAAATAAAGTGCCAGGCTGTCTGCTTCAGAAATGCTATGTGTTGCCACAGTATCTTATGCTGATAGACTGTTGTTGATTAATTTTTTGAGTATTTGAGAATTCATTTTTTATCAGTGCATTGTAATAATTTTCTTACTTTAACCTTTGTATATTTATAATTACAGGAAGCAGTTTAACTGGCAGTGAGAAGTGCCTGGTGCTTTCATGTGGCTTCACTGTTGCCAGCTTGCACAGCATTGCTATGACAATGTAAGCTTGCACATGGTCTTCCTTTTGCTCATCTTGATGCCTAAACCATTGACGCTTCCTCACTTCTTGAACCCCAGTTACAGTGTTCACATGCCAGTTCCAGTACAGCCTAAGATGTATTTCATTTTTGCTGGGTTCAAAGATCAAATTTTCTTGTGATGTTGTGAATTCAGAGCAAAATGCAGGGATCTGCAGCAAATGATTAGCAGCTGGTTACCTGTATACAGGACACAGGTTAACTCAAAGGGCCTGTGTGGACAATTAAATGTGTACTTCCCTGCCATGTAAGCAGAAGTCCCTGACTTTATGCACTCTTGCTGCAGTTGAATGAAAAGGTGGTATCTTTTCTGTTTTGGTAGGTCTTGTATAGTGAATGTCCGTGAAATCAACCATTACAATAATATTCCTATGTTCCTATTGTTTCTATTACCCACATCTGTCTTAAAAGAAAAAAAAGAAAAAAGAAAATTTCTTTAAATTTGAAAAAATCTTTACCTGTGATGAGTGAACCATAGGGTCTTTATTCCACTGCCTCCAGAAGACTTGCCATTTTTCAGTTTATATGATGTTTCCATTGCTTATTTTAATACTTTCATAAAGTTTCTAAAGTCCAGTCTCTCATGCATCCTCATTTTTTTTTCACCCAAATCTTACGTCTCATTCTTCTTGTATATTTCCAGTGATTTACAGTCATGATTCAAATTGAAACATAATGAGACATTAGGCATTGATATGTCAAGCTGTTAGGAAGACGCAAGGGAGATGGTAATTTTCAGTAATTTTAGAGTCTAATCAAGTGTGTGTATGTTGCCTAGATTACAGTGTACTTGTGAATGACACAAGTCCCCTTTAGCTCAGAGGCCAGTAGAGTTCTACGTAGATTAAGTTCAGTTTGGGCTTAAGCTTTCAGGCTTTGCAGCTTCGAATCCCCACATCTGATCTCGGGAAGCGGGAAACAGCAGCTCAGTGCCTTCATGGTGTTTCAGGCACCACAGCACAGGCAGACAGACCTGCAGCCCCGCCGGTGCCGTTGGTGGTGTGGGAGCGTGTTGCTGCCACCTCTGTGCCTAACCTTTAATTATCCTTGATGCTGTGAGTGTAATACAGACTTATTTGTGCAGTTGGCGTGAGACAAGCGTGCCATCTTGTGAGCAGGCAAAATGGGAACAACATGTAGGTTCTGCTGTGGGCGAATGAAGCATGAGGGTTATGAGCGGAGCTGTTGGGTATTTTTGTTTCAGACTCAAAGGTGATCCAGAGCTGCAACAACTTAGGATGTAAGAGGATGGGAAATCAAATTGCTGCTTTAGATCTGGGAGTCATAAAGAGCAATTATTTTTCTATTAATAGGCCAAGGCCTATCAAGATGATACGGGATTCAATGATAACGAGGTTATTTTTTTAAAAAGGGAGACTCAAGTCTATGTTTGGTTTAATCAGTAGATTTTGATGGTGGAGAAGACCCAAGTATCATCTACTTCACAAATACATTGGTTTAATGCAATCTCTGTTCTTTAGGTCATGTATGCATATATATGCTCATCTTGTTACCGACATACAAATGGTTTTACGAATGTCTTATGTCGTTAAGGTTTTTATCTGTGATCTTGGGCTGTTCTCATTACTCACAAGAAGAGAAGCCACAGCCAAATTATGAAGATAATTTCTAATTTCTCTCATGTATTCTTATTCTTTCAATACACACTGCTTAACAAAAGAATTGTTTAAGAGATGCTTAAATTTAATTGGCTCTGATTTCATCTCTGTCTTCTTCAAAGGAAGACATCTTTGCATTATAAATCCGGTTGTACCAGATTTCAGGGGGTAAGAAATTTACAGCTAATACTAATCCCTAAAAAATGACTACATCTATTGTGAAACATTCTCTACAGAATTGTCACAGTTTTTGTGTCCTATATCAGTTAATCAAGTAATTTTAGAAGTTGGATTTTCTCCTAACTGTTAATGGTACAAAGATCACTTTTGCAGCCTTATGTCTTGTTGTTCATCAGATAAAACTGTTACAGGAGTAATTATTTACTCTTGACTAGTCCCATTTTGGGAAGAATTTGCACACTGATATGTGGATGAAACATTTATCTCTTGAGTTGTTTGAAAAAACAGTTGTGGATGTTCTGAAGCTATTCCTAGACTGGAAAATTAGAAGCAGCCCTAGCTTGGTTTGATCGTCATGGGGAGAGCAGACAGCAACAGATTATTGATGGGCAGCAGTTAGCTGAGCAGAATGACATGATCTGTACTCAGCCAACTGGCTCACATTTGGCAGTCCTTTTATTCAGTTAATGTGATGTGGTTATCTCACCCCATCCGTGTTGGACTCTCAGCTTCTCCACCTAATTGGCTGTGTTAATTTGTAGCCCGCACCTTCAGATCTCAGGTACATCCCAAATTCCTTGGCACAAGTTGCAACATTACTTCAAAGAAGGTGCTGTTGTAGCCTCTGCAAGTAGTTTTGGGACTTTTTTTAGACTCCAGAATGCCAGTGAACCCAGAAGTTGCTTTAATAGTTGCTTTCTTTTTATGTGAAAACATGGCAAAAGCTTTCACTCTTTGTGGGATATATCCCAGTGCAACAAATCAGCTTAACATCATTGCTGGATATTTCTTAAAACTGGTGAGGTACTGAATTGGGAATTGAGGTGGCATGAAGGTACCTCTGAGGAGGAAGACGGGAGCAATGTGGTAAGACTTGCTTGTGTACAAGGGATTTCTGAGAATGGAATTATTAGTGTAATCTCTGGGTGTACCTCTCTGTAACTTTTTAGAAAAGTAGTTATATATTTTTTTAAGGGACATTTAGGTGCATTATTGCTGGAAAAGAGATACAATGCCCAACTTATTTCAAAATATATCTTCAATAGGAATAAAACAACTGTTCACTTCTCCTCGTCTCTGCAGACTGAAGATTTCTACTCTCATTGGTAGTTTTAGTTTCTGTCTATATGTTGCTGCTTGCAGATTCTGCCACCTATGTTGTACTTATGTTTCTGGAATTACATATTTACCTCTCAGGGAAAAAAAATATTAAATTTTTTTTAATGTGTTTTATGATCCTGGCAGATTACTGATGTTTAAATTAAATTTCTGATGTCTGTATGGTCCAGGCTAATGTGCGGGCTTTTGGCACCACCCCTTTGTGCAATAAAGAATCAAAGCCAGTAATGTAAGAAATCTTCTATCAAAAGCTGAAAGCTAGATTCATAAAATCACTTATGCAGGCATTATGAGATTTTCCCATGGAAAGTTTATGTGGGAGTTCGGGAAAAACTGATTCAAGAACAGCATTATTTGCACTATATATATTCATCCAGCAGTCAGCAGGCTGGTGCTGGCACCCCTTGCCAATTTTAAAGGATTGCCAGCACTCATGAAGTGGCTGCAAAGCCACATCAGCAGAGTATCAAGGAGTCTTCTTATTCCACACCCTCCTTCCCTCTTTTCCGACCAGAATTGAAATGGGTAAAACAGAAATCATACTCCTCAGTGAATGAGTGTACTCAATTCTTACGGCTATCCGAAAAATACTGCTGTTTTAAAGCCATTTAATAACAAATTATTAAGGTGGAAGTGCTGTAAGACTAGCTTTCTCATCAGCATTTCCCTTCATTTCTCAGCTTCAAAAGAAAAATGAGAGATAAAAAGGGCAAATAATAGACAAACCACTCAGTGAATCCACTTGCATTCACTTTGGTCTTTTTTTTAATGTATTTTACTTTGGGTTTTTAAGAAAGTGGCTCTATTTCTCAGTCTGCATGAGGACCATATGATATGTGCTGCAAGAGAGTCTTTCCTTGTTAACAGGGATGATTCCAAAGGCGAGGTAATTCACCACTGCTTTGTCTGGAGCTAATATTGGGCTCCAACATCAGTTCTGTAATTTCTGACAAATGGCCAAGATTTCTTGAATAGGCACAGCTTTCTGTTTTGTGTAGGGAACACACAATCCACTCTTTTGTTGTGGTTGCCACTGCTGTTGTTTCTCCCCCATTCACAATGGAGAGTGGGGTTATTTGTGCCGAGTAGAAGAACAGTGCCAAAATTCTGAGTTGCTTATATTTAATGTGATTTTAATTTTTGTGATAGCCATAAAGGGTAAAAGAGGTTTTGTAATACAGATCCCCTGTATCCTGATCTCTAGTCAAGAGGGCATATTGGTGATGAAAGTTTTATCTGTCACAGGCATGTCAAGATGAGAGTTTA
This sequence comes from Aphelocoma coerulescens, assembly GCF_041296385.1. NCBI lineage: Eukaryota > Metazoa > Chordata > Aves > Passeriformes > Corvidae > Aphelocoma > Aphelocoma coerulescens. Next base: position 153,115,712 of record NC_091015.1, on the reverse strand, counting down.
CTGGATGATTCAACCCAAATGTATAGGAACTGTTTATATAGAGAGTGCCAAACAATTTCCATTGCTTTTCTTTTTATCTAAATTCTTGAATAAATTACTAAATAAAATAGTCTGTGTTTGGAATGTATGGCTGTGGGATATATGGAAACTCACAGCATGTGGGGGAAAAAGTTAGAATAGGGAAATATAATAGTTTTGTAAACTTTACGTGAATATAGGTACATCATATATAGACTCAAGATTCAATTTGCTGATCAAAGCATCCAAATAACTTTGGATTTAATAATGTCGGCAATGAATGCTAATATATGGAAATTGAAAAGCATGGAGCAACAATAGCTAGCCACGCTTACCAGTATTACCCTGAAGCAGGTAGATTTACATTTTTTTGTTTTGTTTTGCAGTCATAGTTTGGAAAATGTGTGTTCTTTTTCCCTTCTCTCATACTTCTGAATGTGGGTTCTCCTGAACAAGCTTAGACAAGATTCAAGCTAAACAATAGGGCAACATCAGAACCTTTGAAGGCTCAGTTTGGATAGGTACCCAAAGCCAGAGTCTGCTTTGATGTATGTGGGCTCAACTTTGGTTGCCCTTGGTTGCCCTCTCTTACCTATGTAACTTGTGTCTGGAAACCCTTGCCAAATTAAAAAAAAAAAAGGATATTTTTGCAAACTCATGTTCATCTTGGTTCTTGTCTGGCTGAAAAAGTACTACAATAATGCCCTCTCCAGTGATGATTTAATGTTACTGTTTTAGGTCTAGACTGTAGACTTCTACCTCTTTCCCAGTTTTTGAAATTTCAACCCCGTTTCAAATGGGAGGATGTTGCCTCTAGTTGGAAATAAAATTATTTGAACTTTTCTGGAATGCTAGCCAAAACCATCCTCTATCTCCCTTGCATCTTTTCCTCTTCTTGCAAGTAATTTATGGTTCCATTTGACTGAGGTTTTGAGCAAGGGAATGCTGCCTTTGTCTCATATCACAGACCTCGCCTGGCAGAAAGGGACAGCACATCTCAGACTTGCTTCTCTTCAAGTCAGTGGAGCTTTTGCCATTACCTTCAAGGAAAATAGGATCAGTCCATTGTATTCTTAGTGCAAAAGAACAAATGAGTAATTTCTTGTATCCATACCTGATTGCTCTTGCCTAGGAGCCGGGAGGTCACCTTCTTTCCTCACTCTTCATCTCAGAGTAGCACTGTGCTTGCCTCTGCCAGTACACTCAACTCAGATTCAGTTCTGAGTCATTTGCAAACCCTAAACTCCCATTGTCTTCAAAGGACATTTGGATTACAGGGAACACTGAGTTTACTCAGGCTGAAAAGAAATTGAAACATGTAAGATTGCCACACCTACTAGAAGAGTTTGGCAAGACAGTGGTTGTTTGCCCTAAAGACAGTATGAACAGTGGGGATGTGATAGATGTGCCCACAGCCTAGGAGGTCTTTGATTCTCTCTAGTACAAGATTGAGGGAAAACTCTACTCCATTGGCAAGAAGCAAACTCAAAACACTTAAAATTTACTTTTTTTTTTTCAGATTTAGATTGTAAAGGGAGAGCTACCAGATGTCACTGCTATCAAGATTGTTGTAATGTTGACATAGATACTGGTCACTTTTATTGGACATGGGGATATATAAGACTTATTTAAAAACAAATTGTAGAATGTTGAGAGATAATTAAGGCCTACAAACCCTTTTACTCTTCAGAAAGTAAGCCACTGTCTTAAGCATTGAGGGTAAGGAGCAATTTATTTTTTACAGCAGTAGATGATGCTATCCAAAGGCAGTTGAACCTTCTTCTGGATCTGGTATCTCCAAAAGAGAACATCAGACTAAATGGACCTCTGGTTTCGTCTAATAAGGAATGTTCTGCATCCTATAAAGAGTAATGACAGCTAATTAATAGAATTACCAGAAGATTCAGAGAGGATGGCAGGCAGGGCTCTCGAAGGTGTCAGTCCTGGCAGAAGTCAGTTACTTTATTGCAGTAAGCAAATCAGGCTGGATTCTCTCCGTGGTGCAATAACAGTAGATTGGAGAGCATGCAAAGCAGCACCAATACATAAAAATTAAACTACTTTTAATATACAAAACTGAGTTTAGATAAATGCAGAACAGAGAAGCAAAGGCATAATATTCTCTGAAAGTGCTGCCTTTTAATGCTGTTTTGGAGACTAATTTACATACAAATAAAATGTCAGCTTATCCCATAACTGTCATGATAGATTGGAGCATTTAGATTTTTGCACAAGATGCTCCTTCTGTACCTTATTAAATTACTGGATCTTGGCCTTTTGCCAAGTGCTAGGATGATGCTTTATTTACTGAAATACATACAGGAGAGAGATATGGACTTGGACATCTAGAGAACCCAGGTTCAGTCACTAGCCAAGAGCTCTGCCTGCACGTCACCTTGAACACCTTGAATTTTTCATTTCTCTGTAGATAATTTTATTTATCCCTAAAATGTCAGTGATGTTAGTTTTCCTGTTTCACAAGCTTTGTTGAGTTTTAATAGGTTGTCATGTGTACAGAGGGCTTTTTGGTACTTGATTGGAAGCGAGGCCAAAGGGAATCTTGCCTTGTTGGGCTCTCCCGTCCTGGATGGATGGCAGTGGAGGGCAGGTAGGAACAACCTCTCTGCAGCAGGCCAGTAAGAAATGCAGAGCTGCAACCTGCTGTGCTCAGGAGCCTGTAAATAAAAGCAGTTTTAGAATTCTTCATTTTGCTTGCAAGATGGCATGAAATTCTCCATCATGTCGCCTCTTTAGACACATCACCTTTTGACTTCAGTTTCTCCTGAAAGTGTCTGTGTGATTACCCCAGGAGTGAGCTTAAACTGAACTAAGTGCCTGGAAGTGGGCTTAAACAATCTATTTTGAAATGCCACTCCTAAACTCTCTTGAAATGACCAACTGTCTGTTTTATACCCGTAGAAAAGGTTAGATTTATTCCAGTGGCTAGATGACTACTGATGTGTGCTGTGCTCTGAAGCATAAGGTAATAGAAAAGATCATTGGGAATTAATTCAATGTGAATTAATAAGAGATTTATCTGATGAGAGTTGTTTGAAGGTGGTGGCACTTTGTAGCTGAGCAGGATTTAAGATGTCCAAAAGTGCACCTTTAGAGATTTGAGAACGATCGATGTTGGGGAAGTAAATGTAAATGGGAAGGAGCAAGCCTGAACAGACCACAGCTCTTTTCACTTGTCTCTTTGTTGTACACTTTGTGGGAAAAAAATTGCAAACAGCCGTTGGCAAATTGGTGATCAGGGACTAAACTGAAGAGCCTGAAAATGCAAAAGAGTAAGAGAGGAGGAGAAAAAACAACACTGTTTTGCTATGATACTGTTCTGCTAATACGACGTATAAACCATGGTTTTCTCCTTGCACTTTTTAGATTGATGAAGCTATCATAATTTCAGTGAGGCATGCAGAGTGTAGAATATCAAGCAGATGCATTTCGTCCAAATACAAAGTCTGATCCTGCCTAATTTTACTGATACGAGGAAGCATATTTTACCTTGGCAATTTCAGCCAGGAAAGAGTGGACATGCAGTTTGAGGGCTTGTAGAAAAACATGTATAGATTAAAAACTCTTTTGGAATTAACTTATCAGTTGCTTAGAGCTGTGACATCTTCTGTCTTGTATCGTGTATGAAGACACTTGTGCCAAAGCAGAAAGGAGGTGGTCTTGTTGAAGAGTCGGTTGCTTGTCATTAAGCTTATTCTGCCCTCCCATGGTTTAGGGCCTGATTCTTGGGTTCCTTACACAAAAGGGGTTGTTCTTCCCTTCCCTTCTCAGCAGAGAAGAGTTAGGGAGGGCCATGTGTTGGTTGTTTGCTGGCAGGCTTGCTCTGAGAACCACAAGCAACACTGGGAGAGAAGCATCGTGTGTGACTGCCTCCTGCTCTGTGTCCCAGCTGGAGATGATGGGGATGTGAAGCTGTACATGTCTCTTTCCTGCCATTTCATTGTGCAAGTGTCCACAAGGGAAGGTAGAAGGGCAGAAGCTTTAGCCAGTCCTCTACCACTTTGTCTGAGCCTGGGGTAGTTTGCATCTAATGTGATCTAATTTTCAGTGAGGGCAGCAATTTCACCTGGAGTTGCCAGTGTTATTTACAGATTTTTTTTTTATTTCGAAAATGCTTAAATTAGAAAACACGGCAGGTCTTTGAACTGTGGACTGCACTAATGAGCTTGTTAACTTTCTGGTTGTGCTCAGCACAGGTCTGGGCCAGCCCAGTGGGACAGGCTGCCGAGGAGGGCAGGGTGCTGGGTGACTCCTGAGGGACAGAGCCCGCTGCTGAGACACTTTCCCAGAAATTCAGTCTCTCAAAACATGAGCTTTCCAGCTTCGGAGCTTGTGTGCCTTACAGCTGCTTGGTTGTTGTATGGAGAGTAGGGAGGAGGCTCCAGATTGATTAGGACTTTATGTGCTTGATAGAAGCCGGCACTTTGAACACTTTGGGGCTTTTTATATGAAGCACAGCAGACAGTCTTTGTAGTCTATTTATGTGTAATAAACCGGGTTTTGTTTTGTGTTTTTTTTTCTGTTTTTCTTTTTTTTTTTTTTTTTTTGTGAAGGAAAAAGAAGTCTAAAAAGGAGAGAAATTAAAACCACAGCATTATTTTCCCATGCAGCTATAGCATGAGTATCCTGCAATCTCACATGATCAGCTGTCCTGCTGGGGTGGAGTGTGGGAAGGTGTCAAAATATGTCTCTCAATTTTATTTTTTATTTTTTCTTAAAAGGGAAAGCCAGATGAATGCCAAAAGCCCTGCTCTCTTCTCTAGCCCTGCAGTAACAAACTACATGAGTGTATGTTATTAAGATGATACAGATTAAATTTCTAGCTACTAACATGCTATCACAACAGCAAAGGGGGAAAAAATCTTGAAAAAATTATGAAAATTAGTCTGATGGTCTCCTTTTAATAATAAGATCACTCCCAACCCCAACAGACAGTGTAGGCTGGAATTCCACAGGGCTTTTTTGTGGTCCTAATGATTTTAATAATACTTTGTGCTATGTAGCACCTTTCATTACAGGATCACAAAATGCTTTACAGTCACTAATTAATTAAGCCTCACAACAGTCCTGTGAGATAGGTAAGTATTACATGTATATTAAGCTGAGACACTGAGAGTTAATGATTTTTTGCTGCATTATTCTGGGAAAATGATTGATGTTCAAGTGCCGTATGTGCATTATATGTCTTTGTGTGGGTGTGTAATATATATGAGTGTAAAAGTATTAATTTTACTATCCCTTAACAAAGATGTCCTACTTGAGCCTGTTGAATATAAATGTGTATTTTCATTTAACTTTTTGTTGCTGCAGCATATTGACTGATAATATCACAGTCTTCATATACCTTTGACTCAGTTTGCTCTTCATCTGCTTCTGCATCTACTTGTACAAAGATTAGTCAGTGGCATCTCATAAAATTCAAACATATTTCTAGTTGGATTATTCTGTTAAAAAGAGCGTATGACTAAGATCTGACCTAAAACTGCAGCACAAGCACCAGGCAACAACCATTCTGTTGCAATAGGCTTTGATGGCAAGCCATCACATTCAGTAAAAGTAATGAGCAACAGCAGTGACCTGCTGGGGAGCTGGTGATCAGCAGGTAATTAGCTATTATCTTCACCACTCTTAAGAAACTATTGATTACCAGAATTTGTTTGGGTTATTTTTTCCCTTTTTTTTTTTTTAAGAGGTACACTAGTCACCATGGTAATTCATTATCCTGAAGTACAAACTAATTTTAGCAGAAGTTTTTGTTTCCAGGGATAAACTGATGTGAGTGATTGTTGAACAGTAAAGTCTGTATCTTGCAGATGTATGAACAACATAGAGTAGCCTTGGCTGTTTTTGAGGGAAAGTACGTATAGCTATTATTATTGTTTCTACTTTAAAATAGTGTGAGTGATGATATCAGCTAAAAAAACCCCAAACCCCATGTGGTTTAAAGGTAATTTCAGTGTAAGGAAGATAAGATACAAACCCCTGGAGTACAGAGCCCAAAGACAAGTACTGCAACTTGGGCCTTATCCAAAATTCCCTCTGCTCTAGAAGTCCTTTCATTCACATCAGGCTTAGTAGTTCTTTTATTTTGGGCAGATCACTGTTTGCAGTGATGAAAAGGTAGTTCAGTCCCAAAGACTGTTCTTCACTTGGCTTCTTTACTAGCCCCCAACAAACGTGCTTACTATTGCGATGGCATTTTAGAGAAGTGGGAAGTTGCCTGCTAACAACAAAAGTAACACCACTAATTTCATTTCAAGTGGAACACAAGGCAGCCAGCAGAGGTTAACTTAAAACTGCTGATGGAACCAGTTGTTTAAAAGCCATTAACTATCCCATTAGGCCAGTCCCATGATGGTGCATGGGAATTTTTAAGACACTTTCTACAGCTCATTTTCAGCAGTTACTTAAAACTTGTTTAAGTGTTTGGTGAATGTTACATCTGAGATAATTTTTTGTCTTTTTGTGTGAGTGCATGTGTGTGCAAGAGCACGTGTGTCTGAGGAGAAGAGAGCTATGGGATTTCTCATGTTTGAGGGAACTGGAGACCAGCAGACTCTACTTGTACAGGGCCCAGTAATAGATGCATGGGAATGTACAATAGGTATAATAATGTTTATAAGTAAAAACCATATTTTGAATGCATAATTTAGGAAGGAAAACCTTTTTTTTTTGTTTTGTTTTGCAGATATACAGATCAGCTCTCAAAATGTCTTCTGTGTCTTCCGTGCATCTTCTAAGACAATTGCATTAGCCCGCCTGCTAGTTGACTAATAGAATTAATAATTGTAAAAAGCACTCTAAAGCCACATGCCTTATGAAGTCAATGCTGGGTATGATTTTACAAGTATGTGATCTATTTTTTCAAGTGAAATTGTTAACCGAAAACGTTCTTGGCACACAATAAAACATTGTGCAATCTGTTATTTGTCTTAGAGATAATAATTTCAGAGTGGCTATATTCTTTCTGTATCTAACTTATGACTTGCTAGGGGATGGTTTCTTCAATTTAGGAGTATTGCAAATGTAGTTTTATTTACATAATATGTCTCTGAAAAATGATAGTGGTGGAATTTCAGCGACAAAAAAATCCCTGTGTCTTTTCTTACCTCCCCTTGAGTGAATATCAAACAAATAAATGACAGATGATTTTTCAAAAGCTAGAAGAAAAAAGAAGGAAAAATACTTTTAAATTCAACTTATTTCTTCTTTCCTTTCTTTCTTCAAGTGTAGAATACTGCATGAGAAGTATCTATTAGAGAGATTGAGTTTTCTTTTTTCCCCTTCATTAACACCCAGACTCACAAATACATTGGGAAAATTAGAACTAAACTATCTCGATCTACTGTCCAGTTAGCCTGTATACAGTCCAGATTTTTCTTTTCTTTAAAGGGACTTTTTTTCTGTCCTTTTCTCTGACTCTCTTCTGTCAGTTGTCACAAAGATAGCAAATCTGTAAGCTTTCCTTATCTGCCAAAAATATCTGTAACAAAAACATTTTAGAACATTGCATTTAGTCTTGTTTAATTTTGACTGAGGTAACAGTCATGATGTTTACTTTCTCGATTTCTGATTTTTCTTCACTGTGCAGTCAGGATTTCTTTCTCTGTCGTCTGCCATGAATTGCATTTAAACGGAAGTTATTTTAAAAATGGTTTGGGACGTGTAACCAGTAGAAAAATATATACTTAGCTGAACACCTACCAGAGATGCTCACGGATATTTTTAGTGTGTGTGTTAACCAAGAACATTCATGGAGACTCACAGAGAAGTAGTAATGCTGAAAGGCTGACAACTATATTTATACCTTGAATTATATATGTGTACATGTAGTTTTAGTAGGCTGAGTCTGTATTATAATAGTTCTCTTACCACAGCAGAAGATATTTCTTTTCTCTTAGTTCTGAGTGACTTCATGGTTCAGAAGTTATTGGGGAAAAAAAAAGTACAATTTAGTTCATACATACCCTGGTAGGTGTGGTTGGCATTAAAGAGAAGACATTTGGTTCCAAGCATACGTGTCTTCTACAGTAAGGAATCACAGTAGGCATTTAAGAAACCTATTAAGACCACACGGAGTGTCAAAATTTCTGTAACACTAGCCGGCATTCTGTGTGAAAGCCGCCTTGCTGTAGCCCATGCTGCCTGTGGATCAGCTCAACCACAAAGACAACAAAGCCAGCCCAAGACACAAGTTGAACATTTCCCCTAAGAAGTTGTCTGTTTTTATCAACAGAGTATATAGTGCCCTTTCATGTGGAGCAGATGTAAATAAGAGCATGTACAGATGCCTGTTCTTTTATTTTTAACCTCTGTCCGTGGCCTTGCTTCTCAAAGTACTGTTTTGAGAAGGTCGTCTGCAGCTTTCAAGGGTCTGGATACAGCACCATTTGGAGCACATCAGTGCTGCTCCCAGAGTCACCAGGTGGCCCTCCCTTGGCAGAGCAATGTATATCTCCAGTGCCTCTGCAGGGCCTGGCTGTGGCTGGGCTGGGAATGGGGACTCAGACTTGAGTCTGTAGCTCACATCTCATGTGTGGTACTGCAGGCTGCTGCCACCAGACCACACACAATTTGGCAAAGAGAAACATCCATCCTTGAATACGGCATTGGCAAAGATTAAGAGCTTAGAAAAGTTGTGGCACATCTGTCTTCTGCCCATAGCTAGCATGTGAACACAAATGGATCAAACCAGCTGGTGATGAATATCAAATCCAGAACCACACAGTGGAGAGAGCAGGGGAGTTTCATATATGTATTTTCTCTTAAATGGGGGGGGAAGGTGAAGTGGATGAGGAATTTTACTTAGTACCTGCATAGTGTGATTACTTGTCCTTCCATAATCTCTCCCGTTCAGAGAGCAGCTAACTCACTGGTGGCAGACTCCCCTTTTCTCTCTGATCCTTATTGCTGTCCTGTCTCAGCTTTTTTAAATGGATCCTGGAAGTGTACTTGCAGATCTAGCAGTAGTGGCTATGTCTACAGTGAGGACTGAGCAGAGGAAGGTTTGGCTGATTAGATCCATGTGGATTCCAGGTGTTTTCAGGGTAGATCCTGGCTCAGCCACACAGTGATGTCAAATGTCTGGATCCAAGCCTGTAAAATTTTATTGACGACGGGTTTCCTAATAAAGTTAGTTTCTCTTTGTTTGGCAAATAGAACTAATTACATGAATAATAGACTGTGGGGCCAGACTCTAGAATATCCATATAATCCTGTTTGAAGTTTATGGGCAGTAGGAGGGGGAACTTCTGCTATAGAGAAACTGATACCTGCTTAGGAAAATACTTTCTCTGAAACCTCAAGTACTTACTCTCCTAAATCTGTTTTCTCCCTAATAACTTGTTTAAGTTCTTCTTAAGATTATGTCTTTTAGGTGTATTTTTGGAAAGCTACATTATATGTAGTTGTACTGTGGATGAACAGTAGGCTTCAAAAGTTTATTTTTCCACTTAGTTTTTAAAAATTATTTTAAAAGAAGCATTAATTTAAAATTCTTTCTGCCAGTCCATTATCATCCCAAAAGATAATGAAACCTGCAATTCACTGACTCTCATGGAAGTGTTTTTGTAGGTTTTTTAAAGTTCTCTTTCTAGTTAAGTTCAGTCTTAGTGTGCTAATTTTTTAGAAGTTTTCTGCATAGTTTAAAAACCTAATCAACAAAATTTTTCTGAAAAGTTGATGTACTCAATGTATTCATACAGTTCAAAATGCTTTTAAAAGTGTCAGGTTTGTAATCTGTTACATATCTTGTATATCTTGAATAATCCTATAGGTTTTTTTTCCTTTTTTTTCTCTCTCTTTTTTTTCTTTCTTATTTCTTTTTCTGTGGTAGATATGGTCCGGAAAAAGAATCCCCCTCTAAGAAACGTTGCTAGTGAAGGTGAGGTACAGACCCTTGAGTCTACAGGTACTGAAAGTGAAGAGTCTGGAAGAAAAAAAGAATTTTCTGCAGAGCAGATGCAAGAAAACACTGACCAGGGTGATGCGGCAGAGTTAAGTAACAAGGAGGAACTTTGCATGCATGTCCAAGAGCCATCTTCCAGTGTTAAAAAGGACTTGAAAAGCTCAGTGCTGAGTGAAAAGGCTGGCTTCAATTATGAAAGCCACAATAAGGGAGGAAATGTTCCATCCTTCCCTCATGATGAGGTGACAGACAGAAATATGCTGGCTTTCTCATCTCCAGCTGTTGGGGGAATCTGTGAGCCCTTGAAGTCTCCTCAAAAATCAGATGCAGATGACACCCAAGATGTGGTCTGTACCCCGTCAGGAGATGCAGCAGAGACAAATGAGGAGCATCAGATGTCGCCAAAAGCTTCAGATGAAACAGTGCAAGTGCAAAGTGGTCAAACTGATGGCCAAGGCTCAAGCCCGGTCCCCACAGCCTCAAAAAACCCACAAGTGCCTTCAGATGGGGGTTTAAGGCTGAACAAATCGAAAGCAGATTTGTTGGTAAATGATAACCCAGATACAGCGCCTCTGTCTCCAGAGCTTCAGGACTTCAAATGCAACATCTGTGGGTATGGTTACTATGGGAACGACCCCACAGATCTCATCAAACACTTCCGCAAGTACCACCTAGGACTGCACAACCGCACCAGGCAGGATGCTGAGCTCGACACTAAAATTTTGGCTCTCCACAACATGGTGCAATTCAGCCACTCCAAAGACTTCCAGAAAGTCAACCGCACTGTGCTTTCAGGGGTACTGCAGGACATCAATTCCCAGAGGCCTGTCTTATTAAATGGGACTTACGATGTGCAGGTTTGTATGCTCCCAGCCTCCCTGCTTCTGCTCACTGCCTTCTCAGCTGCAAAGCCAGTTCTTGCAAAGCCTTTCCTACCTATGTGATTAGTGTGTCTCATATATAACCTGCTTAAGCCTTAAGAACCGTTTGGGTCTATTTTAGCCAGGCTTTCTGCAGGTCTGCTGAGCATCTTGTGCAGCAGAGGAGTATTTGGGTTTTTGACCAGTGACATTTCTGTGTACGATTTAGTTGTTACGGTAATCAATAGTGAGGGATCTTATTCAGCAAACAGGCAAACCGCTGAATTGGTAATCATATCTGAAGGATTTACTGTCATGGAAAGAAAAGAGCAAATAATAATGAAAAATAACAACCAGATAGACAAAAGACAGCAGCTGGAAATTAAAAATGTAATCCTAAACTATCAGCTGCTGGGAGTCAAGATTTGGCTTATTGATTCTTTATTAAGATAAAATAAATGGCAACTCTTGGCAGCTCTGAAGTTGTCTAGTGCCAGAAAAACAGGATACACAATGGGTATTTAAAACATTTCAAAAAGTAACAGTAATCCATGCTGTTCCTCACGTTAGTAAGCCTGTAAGAAAAGGATTATTGCCTCAATCATTTTCTCATCTAGTTGAAATAGGGAAAAAACTACAGATACTGCTAGGAAAAAAAAATCTTATTTTTACCATAAAAGAGTGAACTCAGAAGTTTTTTGTGGACTCTCTGTTAGTTTCTTATCAGCTAATATTTAATTAGTTAAAAGAAGAATTGATGGTACTTTTAAAAAAAATCTTTGGATTGAGCTGAGAGATACAGTAGGATATCTCAGTATTCTATGACACAAAAATTCAGATTTTAAGAAAAAAACAAACCAAAAGTTTGCATACAACACAAGCTCAAATGTCCATCCATTTTCAAGTGACTGCATACATGGAAACATTTTACTAATCACCAGATAAAACTCCCAGGGTATGGTAAAATAAAAAGGTAGAAAGGTGAAAATATTTAATAATGCTTACAGAAACTGTAGCTGTAGGAAAGAAATTTTGCAAGACAGGTTAAGATGGCTAACATCTAACTTCAAGGAAGAAACCAAAACTAGGAAAACAAGTCAGGAATTTGAGGCTTTTCAAATGGTTTAAACTTTGCCTCTTTTTAAAGAAACTCTACAATTTCTTTGTGGAACAGCAAATCAAACGAAGGTCGTTACTATGCAAAAAAACTGCAATCTTTGAACTGCTGTCTTACTAAAAGATCACTGTCTCATGTCAGACACTCTCTCCTGTCAAACTGATTAGAAAGCAAATACGTGATATAGTTAAAAGAGGTTAGAAGTGAATAATGTCAAATTGTGAAATGATGATTTATAATTAGCACATAGTATGATGTTAATACCTGGATTTCCTGCTATAGTTTCAGTTTGCTGACTCCAGGGACAGCATCTTAGAGCAACTGATCCATGCTGTCAGGAAGACATTCAAACTGGAACAGCTCAGGCATACAGTATAGAGGAATTTGAGTTTCTAAACACACTTTCATTTCCTCCAAACAATTGTTTCGTTAGGTCCTTAGTTATTTATAGGAAAGTTTATGCTTGATTAGAATGAGCCGGACACTTTTCCTTTGCAGTGCTCTCAGAAATAAAACAGATGTGTGAGCTATCTCAGTTTGAACTGATAGAATGAGAAATAAACCAGCTGAACCTAGACTATACTTGTCTACTAAACTCTGGCAGTAAGATACTGCAGGGGAGACAAAAAGTGGTAGGAAGCAGCCCATAGATAATCTACTTAAGATCAGTCTTTGCTCAGACGAAAAACATTTTCCAAAATAGAACAGACAGCCTATAAAATGTTGGCTATTTATTTGAAAGAAAAAATAAAAAGTGGATCTGGAAACTTAATTTTTAAGGGTGCTAGTTTTCCCTGCTCAATTTGGGAATAGAAGATTAAGTAAGCTTTTGTGGCAAATGCCATACTTTCACTTGCACATGCACCAGATGTTGATCCAGAACATGTCATAAGATAAGTAACTGATTAATATTTTTATGCTTTCTCCTCCCCCACTCCTGATTCAGAGCAGCTTTGTGAGATTCATAAACAGAGTAAAAGAACATCTGAAGGTCCCCTTTGCACCCACACATGTTTATATTACTCCTGTATCCATTTTGGAGGGTGTCATGGGTTAGCATTTTTTCTCAGGCATCTGAATGGCTGACGTCTCCCGCCACAACAAGGGACTGTATTGATTGGTGCTCCAGTTAAAATTAGTTCCATCAAACTCCTGTATAACGTGAGAGGGAGCTAAACCTGTATAATTTGTTCATGTAAACAATATTATTTTGTGTAGGTACTGGGCTAAATGAAAATAATCCCTTTGTAATTAACTTGAAATAGTAATGGACTGGGCTTAGGATCTGATTTATTGATCCGCTTGCACTTAGCAAACTGTTCTGTTGTAGCTGGGCTGGAAGTTATCAATAGGTTTACGGTCTCAGGCCACGGAACTGGGCACAGAAGCCAGAGAATGAAGATGACTGACTTTGATCTGGCTCACAGTAGTCGGTTGGAGATCATGGTATATGAAGATATGTAATAGTGAGGGATGCTATGGAGCCCCATTGTTTGCATTCATAACAAAGCAAACAAAAAACAATGGGAAAATGTCGGAGTGCAGGAAAAAACAGTATCTCCTGTCCTATCTGCAGAGATCTAGGGATGTGGTCCATTTGCTGAGGGCTTGGAAAAAGAAATCAAATGCATTTTTGGACTTGTATCACAGAACTGAAGTTAAACCTCAACCCCAGACAAAAAACACCCTCCCGTCCCTAAATGCAGCTTTTAGAGGGTGTAGTCAGCAAAACTGGGGATATACATTTGGCTTCACATACAGGTATTCAAATATTGGGACTGTGTTTTGTAGTACCTAGAGAGGATTTGTCTGGCTACTGTGTAAATAATCCAATCTTTCTGGCCCTACTATTGTGCAGACTTTTACTTGGTATAAATATTTAATCCAGCAAGATTCCTTTGTCTTTTTTGAAAATGTTATTTTCTGTTGAAAATCTCCTGTATTCTTTGTTCCCATTTTTCTCTTGAAAGGTTTTTGGTTCATTGAGTTATAATAAATTCCATAGGATTGGGTAAAATCACTGAGCAGTTTCTGGGAGATCAACTTTCTTGCCACTGTAGATTTCAGAAAACATTCACTATCACATCTCTGAATTCCCAGGGAATGTATTAATCAGCTTTATAGCTTTTATCAAAATAATATTTGAAGTGAGTACAATGGGTCTTTTGCTGATGTGCCCCCCATTACTTTTTCTTCACATTTAGTTAATTGATCAATCTCTATAGGCAATTTTGTCTTGCTGGATATTTGAGCCTGTGTAGGGCTTTGTGGATGTGCCTAAAGCAGTAGCCTTTATACTGCATCTAAAGACTTAACTTAAAATAAAATTCATGTGACTAAGTTAACAGCTATGATGCTGAAAGCTATTGCCTTTGCTGCTGTATGATTAAGTCTCCCTCTCTGTTTGATCTAATGACTCTTTAATGTGTACGTTAGAGTCTGGAGACAGGCAAGTTGCTGGCAAGTTGACAGTAGGCAGTCTTTTTTCTAACCCCCAATTTTTTTATGAGGAGTAAGTGGGACAGCTTCAACAGGAAGGTTGGAGGGTGCTGTCTTCCATATAGCAGCTTATAGCTAAGGCGTAGGACATGCCCAGTGAAGGTGAAGAAGCAGGCTTGGATCCCCTCTGACAGAGCAAGGAAAGGAACCTACTTTTCCTGTTTCCTGAACAAGTGTTCAAGCCATTAGTCTATTGTATAAGAGGGAGCGTGACCCCATTTCCTGGTATGTTTTAAAAGAGAATAGTGTCCCCTCAAAGAAAAGACAGAAATGTCTGCATTCAGGTAAGGGTTTCAGATGACATGTCCCAAGGGAGAAGGGTATTTATGCAGCCATGAATAAAGACATACTGCAGTACTCAGCAGTTCTTATGGTTGATTCATATTGTGTATGCTACCTTTGAGGTGCTTCCTGCTCAGCATGGCCCTGGTTCTGGAGCTTTTTGGCACGGATCTACCTCCTCTTCTATTCAGCCATTAAAAAGATTCAGAATTTACAAAAAACCCATTTTTTTTTTTAAATCCAGTCCTCTGATTTTTTTGTTTCATGGTTTTAGATCTAGACAGACATATAAGAGAAGACAAATTTCTGAAAAAAACATGGACTGATAAAAGCCATCCTTAAGTTTCTTGATTGTATTTCACTGCACCTGGGTGAAGAGGGAGGGAAGAAAAGGAATGCATTGCTGCATTATCTACTACCCCACAGAATAATGAGAGGTTATCGGCTGTTGTTTTCTTCTGTGGTTCTAGACATCCAGTACTTAGAGTTGTCCTATACCACTCAGCCTAATGCTTTGTCATATGTGAATCACAGAATGATTTGGGTTGGAAGGGGCTTTAAAGCTCATCTGGTTCCAACCCTCCTGCCACGGGCAGGAACATCTTCCAGTAGACCAGGTTGCTCAGAGCCCCATCCAGTCTGGCCTTGAACACTACCAGGGATGGAGCATCTCTGGGTGTGGCATCCACAATTTCTCTGGGCAACCTGTTGCCGTGCCTCGTTATGCTCCCAGTGAAGAACTTCTTCCTAATACCTTGTTTAAACCTACTCTCTTCCAGTTTGAAGCTGTTCTATCACTACATGCCCTTATAAAAGTTCCTCTTCAGCATTCTTGTGCCCCTTTAGCCTTCTCTTCCCCAGGCTGAACAGCCCCAACTCTCAGCCTGTCTTCATAGGAGAGGTGTGCTTCTGCCTTCTGATCATCTTCATGGCCTCCTCTGGACTCACTCCAATAGGTCCATGGCTGCCTTATGCTGGGAACCCAGAGCTGGATACCCATCCCCAGATGGACCAGGTGGGGTCTCACGAGAGCGGAATAGAGGGGGACAACCACATCTCTTGACCTATTGGTTACATATATGAGTACATATAATGAATAAGGCTAACGACTTCTCCAGGATTTTCACAGCAACTGAAAGCATTTCTGGATGTCCAGCCAGCAGGCTGTTCAATGTCCTAGAAAGTGGTAGAAGTGCCCACACAGAGTCTGTAAAGGTCTTCCTTTTGTATCCTTTATAAATCACTGGCGAGTTCCATGTGTCTACATGGTGTTACATCTTGGCTGGTTTTTAGTGGTCTGGATTTAAGTATATGAAATCTGGCATCTTTTCTGTTCTCAGGTTAGACGTGTGTGACTAGTATAAAGTCTGGTCTAGCTAGGATTCAGCTGAATGAGAACCAGTGATTTTATTTGTAGGTTCTGCTTTTTATCCTCCACGCTTATATTAACAGTTTGATTGAATATGAAGCCTGAAGGTAAGACTTAAAAAAAATGTAGGGGATTTTAGGGGTACAGATGTAATCATCAGTACTTCTCATGATAAATATTTTAATTTACATTTTGGGTGGTTCTGGCAAAGGGGCTCTTACAGCTATGGTGAGAATTACTGGAGGCCTAATCAAGTACAGCATTTTCTTTTGTAATATTAGCAAATCAAACCTTAAAGTTTGACTTTGTCATCACTTAAGGTGACACAGATACATAAGTGGTTGACATAAGCAAAGCAGAAACATTTATATGAATGAATTTCATTTTCCTTGCATGGTTAGACAAATGGATCCAAATTTTTTATTGTTTCTCTCACTGACTTAGGCTCAGTTGTCCCTAATATAGGAATTAGGTCTAAATAAACTGAACAACTGTTGCTGCATGTGATGTATCCCGATCTCTTGGACTAGATTGTGCCATGCTAGGTTTTGCAGCATAAGCTAGAACACAACTTGCATGAAGGTGGATGTCGCACAAGGCGTATTTCATGTCAGCCGTGTTGCAGACTCTCCCTGGGGACTTTCCTAATAAACTGAAAGCTATCTAGCTATGTTGAGTGTTGCACATGCATGTGGGCATACCTGTTTATTTTGAATCTTATTTCTGAGTCATGATTGGAGGCTGCCTAGCACACTCGAGAGAGTCATCCTTCAGGAGCACAGGATTCAGTGTCTCTTTTAAATAACTGACATGAAAAAGAAATGGTGGCAGGTAGAGAAATTGGTGGTGGTAAATCACACATATAAATAAGTCTATATGCATGTGCTTGTGTGTATACATATATTTGCTTCTTATGCATACACAACTGCATACATGCATATTTATAAATATGTGAAAAAGCACATGAAAGAAGTATTTAACTTCTGTATTGACAATAGCTGATAAGCAATGATTTGTATGATTATATGCAGTAGCAGTTCTTTATTTTGCTTTTATGGAGATATTAGCAAGTTTTTTCTTCAGAATGATAGGCAGTGATTTACAGCATGTCAGCTGCTAAATAGTAAGTGCCTGGGAACATTGCCTTGCTCTGTGACAGAAATAAGTTATTTGAGCTGCCTTTCTGTGAGAAGTAGTCTATACTAATATTAGAATATTCAGATGGATGGTTTGTAGAACAACTTGTGATGTATTTTCACAGCCTTCAAAGCAAAGTTGTTCATCTGTTGATATTCCTTACCTTACTGCAGGGATATTTGGTAGTGTTTGAAGAGAGGTTAATAAAGACAGCTGGTGAGGCTAGTAATATTGGTGCTTATATTTAAAGTTATAAGCTGCTAAGATAGCCTCCAGAAAGGATGAGAGCTCAAAAAATAAAGTTTCTGGAGAAGAAAGAAAGCAGCTTGGTTTTCTTCTGGTAAAAATCAGTGCGAGTTTGCCTCTAAGCCTGTAAGTCAGTGTGAGTTTACAGTAGCCAAGGAACTGTCTGGTAATTTTATCTACAAATAGAAGAAATGGTGCTTTTTAGATATTAGTCTAGTAGCACTAGTTAGCAATTTAAAGTCTTGATTTTCTGTTTCTTTCTTCTGTTGGTTTTGCACATCTGGTCTCTTGACCTTAATTTAAGTTCTGTTATTATTCTGTCACAGTCTTTGTTTTAAAAATGCTTATAAAATTCTAATGACACAAAAACTGTGTTGGCTTCAATGGCAACAGAATAAATCTCAAGAAGAATGCACTTACTTTGAATGAATGTGATCCAATAGTTTGCTTTCTTGTTTTGGTAAATATGAACAGCCCAGAAAGCCAGGAGTTTACCCTGAGTTTTTGCCTTGTGCAACATAGATTTGTGCACCTATAAATTAATCACAGTATAGTAAATAGTTTTAAGAATATACTCTGAAGATTCTCCTAGTTTAAAATGCAGAAAGAGGGCAAGTGAGAGGGAGTGAGTTCTCCATACGGGAGGTTAGAGAACTGCGTGGTGTTACACAAACTTGCATGAAAGCCAGGAATCTGTTCTGGCCTGCATGACATGAAGAAGTTCATAAATGTGGGATGGTTAAAATGTTCTGGATGCTATATTGCACAAAGCAAATGCATAAACAAGAGCATTAGAAAATACTTTAGGATTAGAAGATTAGGAGTAATTGTAAAGGCAGACTGGATGGCTCAGGAGATTGGTAAGGGATCTGGAACCTTTCACCTCCTGATTAGCCAAAGATGTAACCCAGGTAAGAAAGAAAAAACAAAAGAAGATTCATTAATGTTTGATGTTCCAATGCAGATGGATTCTAATCAGTAGTTGCAGAAGAAGCCAGGGGTCAAAGACAGTTTTACCCTGAGCATGTAAACGTTGTGGTTGAGTCTCTCATGTGGATATAGTTTCTGCTGGTAGAATTTTCTTCATGGAATACATGATTACAGGAGCTGGCAGATTTTCTCTTCCTCTGTGATTTTTTTCAGTTTCTGTAAGAAGTATTTGTAAACTGCTTTGGCGTGATGGAATTTAGGATTGAATTTTGAAAAGGGAGGAGGGAGAATAGGGTAGCATTTGGATCAACGGCAAAATAAAAATCAAAGACACATTTTTTAAGAAAAAAAGAAAAAAGAAAGTACTTCTCTTTGCCCAAGTCCATCTATTCCATGAAATCATTGTCTTGACTAATTAAAGTAATGTAGACATATCTTTTGGAAACATAGAATGCAATTACACAGCTTTGTTGAAGTACTTGCCAACATACTTTAGAAAGTACATCTTGAAACATTGTCAATTACCGTGTTATCTTTTCTCCTTCTTCCGGCTATTTTTGGAAGTGTGTGGTGTATGAGGAGATAGCTTAGTTGTATGAACATATGAGCTTCAGATTTTGACAATTTTTCCCCATTAATGAATAAACTTAATGATTAAGAGTTTTGAGTTTATGGAAATCTTACTGTGAAATATATTTCAGTTTAATCCCAGAATGCGACCTGGATTTGACTTTTAAGGAATAACAGTGCAACCACCTTCAGCACAAGAATAGAGAACCCATTCTAGTATGTCGTCTTTTATTACAGCATAATAATTAATATCAACTATAATGCCATAGTTGAGGTGCTGCAGAAATAAGTGATAATCCCAAGGTTCATAAGCAAGTGACAGTGAAGGGAAACATTAAAAATGTTTCCACAATCTGAACTTGTATGTTAGATTCTCTTTAAAAAGAGAACTGTGAAGATTAATTTTCTTCTTTGTGTGTTGAGGGAACTGTTGATCTACAGTTGCTCCTACATTTCCGGTACAAGCTGTAGCTGTACTTGTGACTGCCACTAGCTGTGTCAGCTGTCACTTTGGACTCCAGTGCTAGAACAGAATTGCAGAATTTTAGCATTGCTTTTGTTTAGTTTCTTCTTTATGTTGGGAAGAAGTGTCTACTTAAGGAAGTGTAACTCTGCCAGAGCAGAGCAGGGGATTAAGTTTTGTTGGGATCAGAATGAAATAAGGGAGCAAATAGAAGAATCTATCACTTCTGGTACCACATAGAAAAGTAGACATTGATTTCTAGGGTAGGTGTATGTCTATATCTGTCCATCCATCCATCCATCCATCCATCCATCCATCCATCTACCCATATTCCACTTTCTTCTTCTCCTTTTCCTCTTTGTGAGGCAGGTCAGAGAGAGCAGGAGGTTAAGGACAATTACATAGCCAGTGAAGAAGTTTAGTGCCTGTACATAGAGATACAACATGTAACTGAAAAATCTGAAAGTCAGGCCAAGATTTGAGCAAGGTGTGGGAATCCAAACAGTTCTGCAAATGTATGGGTTTCTTCCAGATGTGGCTGGCTGAAAACTGAAACAGATTCAGTTTATACTGTCATTTAAGTGCTTCTCCCAAACTCTTTGCATGGAAACCAGTTTCTTCAGTCGTCTTTGAATGATAAGCTTCATGGAGCTTTTCAGTAGGCTTTGTTAGTGTGAAAAGAGGCTTTTGAGTGTAATAACATTAAGATGTCCTTGAGTTACTTTTCACATACATGGTCTAATGCAGTGAATTATTTTGAATTGTGGCAGGTATTCACGGAAATGCCAAGCCAATAACTGGTAATCAATTACATTCCACTGGTGTAAAGATTATATGTGTCTCCCGCATTACAAGAGCTTAACACAAGCACTGTGGGAATATTTAGTTCTGCTTTATCCTCTTGTGATGCAGAGAAGGATGTATTAGCATGGGACACAAACTTGCTGTGTAGACCACTAAGCAGGATTAGCACAAGTTACAGAAATGATGTGATTTACAGTCCACTGTAGAAAATGCTAGTACTAATATGTTTTACCAATGTTCTGAAAAAAAAGTTATTAGCAATGAATAGCAGCTGGGATTATTGTCAGAGTTTCTAACTGGTATCCACACAGTGTCTGCAAAAATAGGTTTATCTGTAACTCTGGCTAGACAGCTGAGAGTAATGAATGTATTTACTCATTAGAGCCACTTAAGGTAAAGCATCTTGGCCAGTTTTCTGTGCTTGCATAGAACAAACATATGTATCTAATTAAATGAATGAAACCAGATCACCTTGCAACTTACAAGTTGCAGTGAGCTGCTGTTATTTTCTGTTTACTGTAATTCCATCAGTGCTTTCTGTAAGTTGTCTTTTGACACCACTGAGACCTTGAACATTGAAATAATGCGGTGGATGGAGATCTAAAGTGCCAGGTGCTGAAGAGTAGGCTCAGGTCCCACTGTTGTCAGTTGGATCAGGCTTAGTATGGCTTTGTCTCCAGTTCTTGCTTGCCATAAAATAAATAAAGGGACATAACTTCTCCCCTGCAGAAGACCTGTTAAGCATCTTTCTTCCATAGAACCTCTTCAAAATCAATATCATAATTTGATAGCAGAATGTGGAGCCCCAGTTAAAAGTGAAAATGTTATTGCAGCTAAATCCTACTGATTTGGCTCCCTGACTCACCATTGCCTAATGAGATATGTTTCCTAAACAAACAGAAAGCCATTTTCAGTTTATTTAAAGAAAAGTTTTAACCAGTGCATGGGGATTTTGCTTCCTTAAGGAAAAAAACAACAACAAAAAAGAATTGGAGGCTGAATAGCAGCAGCTCATTATATCGTGGTTTAGTAACTCATTGCCTCACTATACATGCTTAATTCTGATGAGATACAAAGGATAGCATTTCCTTCTCTGAGCTAAATGGCTAAAAGGCATTTATATTATATACATTTAAAAATGTTTACATTTCATGCTCTCTGTATGTCTGAGTCTTTCCATTTGGTGTGACACTGAATGAGCAGTCATCACATTATCTTTGTGGCATAACTGTTGAGGAGGAGAAGAAAAATAATTACACCATTTGCCTGATGCATTAGAACTGAATCCTGCAGAAATGTAGTAATACACTTACTGCTTGGGAGAATGAAAATCAAACCCTGCAAGGCTGAATTTTATATTCCCTATAAGACATCTTCTGGGTGTAAAAATTGAGAATGTGTCACAAGGAAGCTTCCACCCATGTCTGCCCATGTGGTGTAGACTGGGTTGTGGCAGAGGAGTCAATGTCTGTGGATTTTGGGAATTATCTTCTGGATGCTGTACACTATTTGCTACTCAGGAAAAGAAGCTATGCAGTGGTGACATTTTTATCAAGAGATTCTTTATTTGGCCTTCAAACCAGTTGTACAGGAGCAGCAAATCTCCCCCTGATGTCAGGGGCAGGTGTGGTACACTCCTGGGAAGGCTTTAATAACATCAGCCCTGGAAGCCTTCTTCCCTTCCTGCAGAGCATTTTGCTCAGACATCATGAGAACAGTTAAGTAGACCTACCTTATTTTTTTGTGTGTGTAATTAGTGATGTCATGGACTTGGGTGTGGTAGTTTTCTTTACCACATGCCATTTTTCTGCTGTAGTTTTTCCATCCTTGTTTTACTAAATTGAGCTCTGTGCATGAGAGGAACAGAAGATTTCCTTGGAGAATGTCTGCAGTGAGTAATCCTTGAGAAAGCTGCCTTTTGTTTGAGACATAAGCCACTATGGCTTTGTGAAAAGGCATCCTGGTGGATACTGGATACTCCTGTAGGCATGATCTTTGTAAGAATTGGTCATACTCTGACGCAGCAAACTGAATATGTTATTTGAAGTTTAATTTTTGTTTGCTCGAATTTAAAAAGCAATTCTCTTTGACTGTAAAGCATGAAAATGATTAAAGCATCTAAGTCAAAAGACTGAGGGTCAGTTCTTTTCTTCCACACCTGGTATAGACTCCCAGGAAAGTCTGCTGTCAAAGGGTTCAGAGATATGGGAACTGATGACTGGATCTTCTATCAATGACATTATTCAGTGATATAGTGAAGGAAGGAACAGTCCTATCAGCACGAAGATCATCTTGTGTATGTGTGCTTCAGTCTCTGCAGATCAATATATTTGTTATTCATATGGAATATATATTGAGCTATGAGAAACATTTAAAAATATTCATCAACCAACGTTAAATATGTGAGGGCATATGTATGATATCTTACTATAGTAGTACAAATGAAAATGGTGGCGATGGTGAATAAAAGAGGCTTATGAATCAGTTGCTCTCTGTTTCTGTTTCCCCCCCTTCCCACTCCTTGCTATATGAATAAATCTACAGTGGAGCTAAAATGATCTTATTCTTTATTCACAGGTTACTTTAGGTGGAACCTTTATTGGAATTGGGCGGAAAACTCCAGATTGCCAAGGCAACACCAAGTACTTCCGCTGCAAATTCTGCAATTTCACCTACATGGGCAACTCTTCCACTGAACTAGAGCAACACTTCTTACAGACTCACCCAAACAAAATGAAAGCAGCCCTTCCCTCCTCTGATTCTGGTAAAACTTCAGAGAAAAACTCCAATAAATCCAGTCCTACTCTTCGACCATGTGATTCTGGAGACTTGGGGAAGTGGCAAGACAGAATCACTGTAAAAGCAGGAGATGATACGCCAGTTGGATATTCGGTGCCCATCAAGCCAATAGATTCCTCTAGACAAAATGGTACCGATACAACCAGTTACTACTGGTGTAAATTTTGCAGTTTCAGCTGTGAATCGTCCAGCTCTTTGAAACTATTAGAACATTACAGCAAACAGCATGGGGGAAGCCAGTCAGGAAGCCTTCACCCAGATCTGAATGATAAGCTTTCTAGGGGATCTGTCATTAACCAGAATGATCTAGCCAAAAATGCAGATGGGGAGTTAGTGACAAAGACAGAAAAGGGTGCGAGTGTGGCAAAAAAGAAAGACTTGAGTAGCAAAGGAGCAGAGGACAGCATGGTGACAAGCTACAACTGTCAGTTCTGTGACTTTAGGTACTCAAAGAGCCATGGCCCAGATGTAATAGTGGTGGGCCCACTTCTCCGTCACTATCAGCAGCTACACAACATTCATAAATGTACCATTAAGCACTGTCAGTTCTGTCCCCGAGGCCTCTGCAGCCCAGAAAAGCACCTTGGAGAAATTACTTACCCATTTGCTTGCAGAAAAAGTAATTGTTCCCACTGTGCTCTCTTGCTTTTGCACCTGTCTCCAGGGGTGACAGGAAGCTCTAGAGTCAAACACCAGTGCCATCAGTGCTCATTCTCCACTCCCGATGTGGACGTTCTCCTGCTCCACTATGAGAATGCACACGAAGGCCAAGCGTCTGATGTTAAACCAGAAACAAACGCCCTCCCAGGGGCAGAGGGGCCGCTGACACTCAAGGAGAACAAAGAACACTCATGTACCAAATGTGACTTTACCACCCAGGTGGAAGAAGAGATTTCCCGACACTACAGGTACAGTGAAGTTTCAAGTGATTAATGGTTGGAACCCAAACAAACAGCCCTCCCATAGTTTCTTAATTAAATGTCACCATTCCTCAAACATTTGAGGAAACTGGAAATCAAAATAAGAATGTATATAGATATAAATCTTTACAGCCAGAGTCCAATCCAACATCCACTTTGTTTTGGAAAACCACCAGCTAAGTTGGTGGATTTAATTATACATTTAAACCTGTGCAAAGGAGAGAGAAATCTGGATTGGTGTGCAGATGCTGAAGTTTCAGCACATTTGAGGTTTGGTCAGCCATTTTCCACCCAGAATCTTGTAGGTACTATAGGTACTATTTTAGTTTAGGCTTTTTCTGAGAAAGGTGGCATCTTCAGTCAGGGAGCACAAATGACTTTACTTTCCAAGATAGACTGTGAACCCTTTATGCTCCATAGCAGTGCTCCAATGTACTACCTTTTTGTAGTATTTTCCATTCCCAAGTCCAGCAATGTAATAATTAATTTGAGAGCATTCCACTGCTGTTTTGGTGTTCGTTTCTCACTGGGAGCAGACACTCTTTTGTCTGTTGATATCATTCCTCAAGATCCTTTTGCAGATGCTTATTTTCGTGTTGCTGGTTTACAGTGTCATTCTATTTATTTTAAGTGCTAATGTTCCTATTTGGAGGTGGACATGGCCAGTCTCCTGACTCAGTCTGACACAATGTCATAGTAGCAGCCAAGTCCCTGCTAAACTTCTTGGGTCAGTTCCTGGGCTGTTGTAAACTGGCAGTCCATTTTGCATCAGAGGAGGAGCTGGCTCCTAGACTTTGTAAAGAGCAACAGTTATGTGCCACTGCAAAAGCAATGTTAAATCTTAGAAAATCATGCTGAATATGTTAATAGTTAAGGCTAATGCGTCAACAACAACGGAAAACTTCAGTATCTATCTCATCTAAAAGATCTTTGTCTGGAAGCCAGCTAGAATGAAGACAAAAGAAGATGCATTTTCAAAGCTAAAGCTTTTTTAAAAGCTCAAGAAACTGTGCCACGTTTAATAGATTCCAAGACATCCAAAATTAACAAAGGCAGACTGGGGCATGATACTTTAATAGAGATTAAAGCTGGGGGCATCCAAATGTTGCCCAACAGAGGGCTGCATTGGCAATATATCAGGAGTCTATTTAGAAAAAAAAAAAAAAAAAGAGTAGATTGCTCATCTTTAATTTGGAGCTAGGGCCCACAGAGGATTCAGGTCCCAGCATGCAGTTCCCCATTTTTGATCCAAGTGGGCCTGAGGGATGTTGTGTGGATTAATTAGTTAATGTTTGTAAACTGCTTTGAAGATGAAAAGTGGTATCTAAGTTCCAAGCATTATTATAACAGCTTTGAGCCATGCTGAAGAACTCCATAGGCAGCACTTTGTCCGCTGCTGGGGCATGGCATGATCTTTTTTTAGTGGTTAAATAACTGGAAGATTGAAATGGCTCCTTTACTGAAAGAGCCCAACCTTTTATTTTGCTGTAGCTGGTAATTTAAGTTTTAACAAGCATGCCAAGTTAAGATCCTTTTTCCCAAGAAAGGAGAAGCCATGACTTTCAAAATTAAGTGCTAAGTCTAAGATGGGGTAGTTGTAGCTGCTCCTTCAGAGGGCTCAGCACCCTGCAGTTCTGGCTGTAGTCACAGGGAACTGCACTTTGGAAAATCAAGAGATACACTTTAAGCATTTTAGTTTCAAGTTGTTTGTCTAAGGCTATTTTGTTTAAAACACTCGAACAAGATATTCTGTTAACCCCAGTCTCTGACATTACTGAGTACTCTGAGGATGTTGTGTAATTAAAGCAAAGTACAATGTCCCCATAACTGCCAGCTTCTTTCCCTTTCTCCTGTACTTCTCCCTTGATAATTTGAATTTTGTTTCTTTTCTACTTGTACTGCTGCTGTTTTCCCCCACTGTGCATCGTTTTTGAAATCACATAAGTTAGTTCAGTTTGTGGTAGGTGCTCTGTAATGGTTAACACAGCAGGTTTTATTATTTTTCTATGTAAAACCTAGTTTTCACTCTGTCAAACTAAGACTTTTGAGACATTATAATGTCTATTTTTATTATTATTGTCAGGCCTTTTTTTTTAGTAGAAGTCTGGCATGTATCACATATGTGTTTTCTTTGCCTTTTTGTATTTTAGGAACTAAAGATAGAATAGTTCAGATTGTAAAAAGTCAAACGTCTATAAAATAGTAGCATTAATTGCTACACAGAAACATGCTAATGTAGTCAGCTTGCATCCAGCTGGGCTTCTCTGTTTCTTAATCAGAATTTGTCTCAATGCTTTTATGCCACACATTACGTACATCTGATGTATTTAAAATCCTGTACATGCGCATGTCTCTAAAACCTCTTCATTTATATAATAAGGAGCTGAATGGGTTCTAATAGTAAACATAATACTAAACATTAATGTGGTGGAAGAAAATGTTCTGCTGTTCACATATTCAGATTTAGCCTTGATAATCTGGAGTATCAGTGTTGGCTTTAGATGCTACTTACATATTTTGATTAATGTATTTTTTGTCTGCATTATTTTCATTTTTGAGTCATATGTCTGAACAACATGCTTAATTTATTTTATTATTTATTTTGCTTCCTTTTGGCTCTACATCTACAATTTCACTGTGTATTCCTAGCTAAAAAATTTTGTATGTCCCAGTGTTATTCCTTCGCAGCCATGTATTTGCAACAGTATTAGAATTTGCAAAAGCAGTATTTCCCAAGTTTTCTTTACAAAAATGTATACTTACACTTAGCACTCATTGAATATTTCTTGACATGATTATTTGGGAGCTGTTCAGTTAAATTTGAAGTCAATGAATCACACTGCATTTGAGTTTACTTGTATTTAAACCTCACAAAAATGTGCTTACTGAAATAAATCGCTAGAAGATTTATTTTCCTCCATTTTCCACTAATTTTGCTACTACTCATCTTCCATTATACCTCTGAGGAATCAGGTACTCTTTATGTTCATTGCGAAGCTTAGTTTTTTCTCAAAACTGTCTGGTATTCTCATGAGCCAGAAGATGCCAACACTTTCAATTTAGATAAAAATCAAACTGAGTATTTGGGCAAATTTTGCATGTTGTTTCACTTAGTCTAGAGATTATTTTCCTGCTTGTTCCAAAATAATTAATTTTGATTGATTTTTTAAAATCAAAGTGGCTTCTTGCAGACGTGCCTCTTTTTTTTTTTTTTAATTTTGGTAAAACGTGAGAAAACAATGCAGTTTTTGGAAATTTTTTCAAAACAATGCATTTTTGCAAAAGGTAGAAATTTTCATGTAAAACCTTATTTGACAGAAAGCATTTGATCAGTGCTCGTTATAATTAGAAATGCTATGCGGAAAAGTCTTCAAAACTTTTTAAAAAGAAGGTAGGATAGTGATTCATTAAACTACAAAATATAATATGAAAATATAAAGACTCAATTGAAATAAAAGCTTTGGCAATAGTGTAGAATCATTTTTCTAATAAATTATTTTGAAAATGTGGATGACATCAGTTATGAAAGGTTCTCTTAAGAAATTAATTTTGAGTTAATTAAATAATTCCTTACCTCTCAAAGAGAAAGGAGGTGGGGGGGCAAAAGGCAAAGGGGTGCTTGGGGGTTATGTCTTCCCAGCACCCAGGCTGCAGCTCAGGGGTGGGGTGTTGGGGACAGGGCTCTTGGGACTGAACCTCAGACTCTCTGGCAGAAGAAGCCAGAGCAAGGTCTCAGATGTGCAGATTATGGAAATGTGGCACCTTTGGGACACTTCCCCCAGAGAAGAAACTCGGGGCAAAAATGTAAATTGAGGCC
This sequence comes from Aphelocoma coerulescens, assembly GCF_041296385.1. Classification (NCBI taxonomy): domain Eukaryota; kingdom Metazoa; phylum Chordata; class Aves; order Passeriformes; family Corvidae; genus Aphelocoma; species Aphelocoma coerulescens. The sequence continues at coordinate 153,087,956 of NC_091015.1, read as the reverse complement.
CACCGGTTCCCGGTTTTACAGCAGAGCAGAAGCCTTCACTCGGTGAACAATAGCAGCAGCTATGAGGGCCTTTTCCAGCCTCCTGACACCTTAATTCACTGCTCTGAACTTGTTTGCTCTTGCCAATGGCTTTTGCTCTCCTTTGATCTCAGTCTTGCTCTCCACTCTGCCCTGTCTCCTCTCCTTTCTAACACTACACTGAATTTTCTTGCTTGCTTTGCTTGCCGTCTTTTCTTCTGGATATTTTCCTTCCCCACAAGCTTGAGTGGAGCATCCATCCAAAAAGTTAACATTCTTATAAACCTGTTTCTTCATGAGAAATGATAGTAATTATTATATTCATAATTAAAATAAAACATGCGAAAAAATGGAAGTGATATGACAGCCATACCTTCTTCCAGAATATTTTCTATGCCCTAGAGCCTAGGACTGTCTTCAGGTAATTAAAAAAAAATTACTTGTTTTGTAGAGGATGGTGTTTTGTAATACTTCAGACTAGTTAGAAGTATGTCAACAAGACTTAATTAACAACTAGCTAGTGTTGGGAGTATTGCAGCCTGTTAGGAAGTTCAAATAAAGAACATTAAATCCATAAAAAACCCCAACCCTCTAATCTCTCCAACTTCAAGATTTTGCGAGGGAAAATCCTTGTATTTTACAGCACCCAATTCTTGTATCTTACAGCACCGAATTCAATTACTTTTCAGTACAAATAATGATAAGATTTTTTAAATTCTCAGAACATAACTGTGTAGCAAAGGTTTTGCCTGAATTTCTTGATATTTAATCTTGGGATTGGGCCATAAATATTTCAATGTCCACAAATAGTCAGGTCTTTGCTTTATTTTGTAGTGAAAATAATAATGTTAAGTGACATCAGTGGGTGGGATGACATTGCCAGCCCAGTGCCATATTGCAGAGAATGGCAGTTTATGGCTTGAACCTGCTGTTAGTTTGCTTGACAGCTGTATAGACAATAACATAGAAGGGAGAGTGCTGTTTCCTTCTTCGTTTACATCACTTTCTTCCATAGCAAGATTTTCCTCTTCTTAGAGTAGCTCTGTACCAACACACAGTATTGCACCAGACAAATTCAGAGTTTCAGATGGTATAGCTGTAGGTTTTCAGATGTAGTTTAGCTGTAAAGTGTAACTTTGAAGTAATGCACAGGAGTGCTTCTTGTGTACTTTGCAAATTGGAATTTTAAAAATTCTGTTGCTTAGCCTTGAAGATCTTTGTACACAACTCTAGATGTAACTTTTGCTTTTAGAAACATAGAGTAGGCTTAAATTCTAGTAAAAGAGAAATCAAACATGGCCAGTTTGTTTCCCTGCTTGCTGTCAGGGTAGACTGAAAACTGAGAAGAAAACATTTTCTTTTTATGCCTTGTTCTGGGAAAGAATAAGTTTCCAACTTTCAAAAGTTCTCTAATAGCTGATGATAGTTACTATTTTATTATTTGGGACTGTGACTTGCATTGGACAGTTCCAAACTTTAGCTTACGTTTTGGAGCTTGGGGATAGAATAATACACAGGACAAACCCATGTGAAGTATGAAGATTTATAATGTTGATGGCAGATTTTTAATGTGTACTGGAAAAGTGTATGTTCTGAAACAAAAAGCCTGTTGGATTACTATCTACTGAAGTATGTCTTCATTTTTTCCATATCACAGTGCTTATCACAGTCTCATAGAAGAATAAAGGAATGCTTATATGACTGTCTTTGAACCAATTAGAAATAATTTAAATTAACAGACTTTTAATGTAAAAAAGGTGATTTTAGCTGGGCCTCAGCCATGTAGTTACAACTGCATCTAATATTCAGCATTTATTTGTGTCCTCATAAGTGTGGTGTATATGGCTGCTGATCAAAAACATTTAGCCAGTGTGGAATGGAAAATTAAAAAAAGACAAGTTCGGCAGAAAAAGATCAGCTGTTTGGAGGTGTGATATCTGTAGATGAGAGCCAAGTTAGGAAGGGGGTTAGCTATTGAAATAGCCAAGTTAAACAAGAGACACTTAGGGCTAAGTAGCGTCCCAAAGGATTGATAAACTTTCACATGGGGAGTGTATGTGGTTGAGCCATTAGCCCCAAATGGTGTCTTGTTTAGCTTGGCTTTTAAGACAACTAGCCCCTGTCTAACTTGGACTTCTCTGATGGTATCCCACCTTTACAGGGCTGACCCTCTTTATAACTTGGCTTTTTGTATTTATAAAATAGTTTTGATCAGATAGCACTTTTTTTTTTTTTGGTTCAGAAGAGAATTAAGCTTGGTTTAGAAAAATTAAGTTGCAAGAGAGAGTATATTAGTGTCGCATTGAGAGACAAGCTGATTTTAATAAAACACAATTGTAGAATGAAGGAAAAGGAACACAGCCAGAACAGGATTTTAACCCACAGCTTGCTCTCTCACAAGTAGATTTTGTTGCCATAAGGCCGTGTGGAGAATAACTGAATCTATTTTTTGCATAATGGAACAAGCTCATCTAGTCCCTTAAAATGAATATAAATACAGAAAATGACAAAAAGAAAACTGATACTGCACAAGGGCTGAAAAGCTTGAGTCCAAATGTGTACTCATGTCTGTGTGCTGACACAACTGCAAGAAAATCAGACAATATAAATAACATATGGTTTGTTTTTCCAACAAACGGAGAGAAGGAGGACAAGGGGGTTTAATAAGTTTGGCAAGTTGTCCCTTCTAAACTATCGTAGTCTAAAAGGGACATTTTGTGTATCATTCCAATTCTACAGATGCACCAAGGGCCAAATCCTGCTCTTACTGAAGTCAGTGGGAGTTTTGCCATCAACTTCACTGAGACAAAGATTCGGCCTTAAAATAATTAATTCTAACAATTGGAGTTGTCAGGGCAGTAACAGATTTCTCATACAAGTTTTGTCCAGTGTGGATAGTGAAAGGCTCATTTTTTTTAGGTTGGCTAAAGGCACTGTTGTGACTTTGAATACCTGGGGTGTGGATGTGTGAGCATGTCTGCAGGGAGAAGCTCTTGTAGAGTTCTGTACATTTTGCAGGGCAGGGATGATATTTTGCTCTGCATTGGTAGGATGCTGGGCACAGTGGGGCCCGGAGCCTGATGAAGGGCTCTGACCACTCCTGGACTGTAAATAATTATTCATAATGGCGTTAGAGAACTCATAAACAGTGTTCTGTTCCTATGATAGATACAGTAAGTGGGTAACATGTTGTTCTCATGTAGCAACATATGCTTTACATAATTTAGTAATGCAGTACTTTTTATAGGCTTTTAGAGTAAAAACAGGAAGGCGTGTTATTCCACACTGCTCCACAGCTCCTACCAAAGAATTTCTGTATGTGACAGGAAATGCAGTTCGCGGCGACACAGCCTGTGCTTTTTCTTTTAGAACAGCATCTTTTTAAGTTGTGTTAAAATGTCTGCAGAAAACCAAACACTACTGTCTGTTGTGTAAAACCTTCTGTCCTTCAGTGTATTCTTATCCATAAGTTAACCAGAGCTCCATTCAAAATCATCTTTGTCAAGCAAAAATATATGGAATTGGTGGAAAGTAAAGGACTTTTTAAAACAGTTTAACTTTCTAACATATATCTGTATTATATGAAGTGGGTTTTTTTTAATAACAAGAGAACTATCCTCTTCTATTTGATTTTGTTTGAAAAATACATTTTTTTTTAGTGTTTCTGCTGCAGTAGAGAGTGAGAAGTGTATTGCAGAAAACTGAAGAGGAAAAACACAAAATCCCGGTGAAAATGTTATGAAGTTTAGAATAAGGCAGTGGAATGTGAAGGCACGATAAGAGGCCATTGCAAGGCATGGGGGGAAAAATCAGCAGTATTTTTGCCCTGTTGTATAAGACACCAAAGTAAACCTGCTTGCTTTATTTAGAGGGTCATAGTGTAAGTTTGATTTATTTTCTTAATCTTGGTAGGTAAAACCACTGTGAGAGGGAAGGCCAAGGGGTGACTCTCCTGTTAATCTGCTTCTTGTTTTCTTCCAGGCGAGTACACAACTGCTACAAATGCCGTCAGTGCAGCTTCACAGCTGTTGACACTCAGTCACTACTAGAGCACTTCAACACTGTGCACTGTCAGGAAATGGACATCACTACAGCCAATGGGGAGGACAGTCATGCCGTTTCGTCTATCAAGGAAGAGCCAAAAATTGACCTTAAGGTCTACAGTCTGATTAATCCAGATCCCAAAATAGGAGAGCCCATATCTGACAGCATAGTGAAGAGGGAAAAGATAGAAGATAAGGAAGTGCTCAAGGAGAAAGGCTGGACTGACAGTCCCAGTGATGATCTTCGCAATGTGTCCTGGAGAGGAACAGACATTTTGAGGGGGAGCCCATCATACACACAGACCAGTCTAGGCTTACTGACCCCAGTGTCTGTTGGTCAAGAGCAGCCAAAGCCTTTAAGGGATAGTCCAAATGTAGAAGCTGCCCATCTCGCGAGGCCCATTTATGGCTTGGCAGTGGAGAGCAAGGGTTTCCTGCAGGGTGTCCCAGCCGGAGCAGCAGAGAAAGCCGGGCAGCTCACCCAGCCCTACTCTGGATCCGGGGATGGCAAGGCAAAGGACGAATCCCAGTCCTTATTACGGGTAGGAAACTTTTTTCCCCCTCTTGCTCTTTATTATTGCATATGTGTTATGTTTGATTGGCCATGCAAATGTGGTTGGGGTTCTTTTAGTGCATGGAAACAAAAAAAAAAAGTCAAGGAAAGACTTGAATTTGTAGAGCCAAACTGGCAGGTGAATTTACCAAGGTGTTCACATAAAGCAATCTATATATTGATGTAGTATTAGTAAGCTTCTGCTATCGCTATTTAGCTCTGATTGAATTTTGTTTAATCATCCCTGCTAATTGTGCAGGTTGGTGATACATTTGAGGAAGGGAGGTTTAGAACCCCAGAAGGCTGCACATCTGTTACACTAAAACAACTAATCACCTCTTAAATTTTGTGGTGGTGTGACAGTTTGCACTCAAGCAGGATTTCATATTACTACATATCTTAGAACATGAAACGTGAGTTAAATATTAATAAAAAGTAACCTTTTTTTGTGAAGCAACGTAATTATATACAAATTTTGACACTTGTGTGGTTGCCTTGGAAGCAAAAGAAAAAGAAAAGGAAGGATCTCACATGATAAGAGAAGGCAAATATTTGTCACATCAAATAATTCCTATTTTTTTTTAAAAGAAAAGGATCTATATACAAGGAACTTTCCCATCCATCAAGGTGTGTTTTTCCCACTGTAGAGTAAACTGAGGTTAGAAAAGCTCTCACATTCTGAGGAGCTGAACAGGGAGACAAATAAATGCTTTTCTCCTGAAGTCATCACATGTTTTCAGGAGCAGGTCTCTATCTGAATTCATAGCTACTTGCCACAGGAGCAGTCAGTCTGCAGACAAAGCTCTGAATGGAAGTGATGATCTGCTGGTTTCCTTTATTGTCTTTTGTAGCAGCATTTATAACCATAGCATCCATTAGTGTAACACATCAGAAAAAGACAAAAAGGAAGATAAATGTTTTATTCCATGGTCTGCTAAGATTATACACAGGTTTATCTGTCTCTGTACATATAGGTGTCTTCAAAGATATTTTAAATGCAGTTAGTGGTGTTAAAAATATTGCACATATTCTAATTATCAAATAGAGTGTCTGTAATTTAAACCCTGCATGCAATTTAGGGGGACCACAAACTTTTGTACCTTAGTTATTGTTCTCGGATTTCAAGTGTATGAAAAGCAGTTACAGTATGACAGGTATGTTGCTGGGTGTGTGCTCACTGTGGATGGCAATATTATATTTCTCTCCTCCATTAGGAAATATGTATTAAAATACTTAAATAAACCCAGGCAGCAGTGGAATTCATGCTGTACATATGATGTTAGTTACATCCCACTTCAGTTCTTGTACTGGGTCTTAGCCATGTGCAGACAGGTTGGCCAGAGGAGCCATTTAAATTGTGGTTTATCAAAATACAAATAATTTTAATTTATTTTTTGACTGCCAGAGGAGGAAAGACAACTAAACAAGAATTTGCAAAGGGACACTATAGTATGCAGAATCAGCTCTTAAAGGTCTTAATTTGGTTGGTAGCTGGATCGAAAATCTTAGGAAGCATTAGAATAAGGCCATTATATTACCTGTTTTAGCCACTGCTGAATGTAGAATGGGAAACTGTAGGCTGACTGCTTCCTATGCCCTTTTTAAAAATAAGTTCAGATGCTTTTTTAAAGCCTTTACACAAAACCACTTTTTTATACTTTTTTTTCATTAGTACTTTATCAATTTGGAAATAGTTTCATCACTTCTGGGTATGAAAAACCTGTCTCTTCCATACTTTTCTGAAAAAAAAGTCTTACTTTTGTGTAGTAACAGTGCATATAAATTAGTTCCTTGCATTTTAAAATGTGCACAGCCCTCCTTTTCTTTTATGTTCTGTAATGATATATTAGCAGATTATGTCTATAGGGACTCATAAAACCATATCAACATCGTTGAACAGGAATTAATTTTGTGTACACCTTCAGCTGCCATGCTCTTTGAACTCTGTTGTGCCAAGGACTTGTTTGTCTGGGTCTTTTCCTTAGTGATAATATTTGAATTTTCACTTTTCTTTGAAAATTGGACAAGTTGCTTTTGTCAGCTTGAAATATTTTTTAAAAAGTGGGGGAAAGGAGGTTAACTTTTTTCATCTGCTGAACAGACTCCCTAATCTTACATTTTTCATCATGATTGATAGATAGAGAAAACAAGGAGAATTGAAACTTCTTGAAGGTAAGGGGTGATCTGAAGGAGATGTGGGAGTGTGATTCTGTGAGTGATATTAGTTTCATCTTCCTCTCAATCTGTGAAAAAGATCACAGAAACCCAACTCCTTTAATTTGCTCTTGATTTAGTTTTCTGCAGACAGAGTTAGGGTATGCAGTACTGGAGCCATAAATAAGAAGGCAAAGTGATGGTCAGCTTGACCATTGGGATCTTAGTGTTAAGGATTATCTGACATACAGATACGTATGCCTGGAAGCTCAGTTGGCCCAGAGAGAAATAAAAATTGTTCAGAAAAGAACTTACCATCCATTCCTGAAAAAGCTAATTTTTGTAATCCTCTGAAATAAAAAAATACACTGTACTGTTAAGCAAATCTCTCATTATTGTCTACTTTTGGCTACATTTATTTTTCTAATGTGAAATAGCTTGTAGGTGTAGCTAATGCTGTATAAAAGTTGGTCCTCTCTGAAAGCAAAGTGTTAAATCAATACATCCTTCTAGTATCATATAATGAATGCTTATGCAAAACACTGTATCCCAGGACGACTGGTGACTAGGAAACAAAACCTATAATAAAATCACTCTGAACACCTTCATTTTTTTCCCCCTGAAGATTGACACAGAGGAAGCCAAAAATTTGGGATTACTCAGTGAATAAACACTGAGAAATGGACTGAAGAAGAAAATCCCTAACACATCCCTTTGGTTGTACTGGCTATTTATAAAGTGCTTCTGCTTTTTACAAATGATTTGTAATGATTTGACAGTAGCAGCAATACCATGTGCTTTTAATTTTTTATGTTCCTGATGATGGGAGGAAGGGAAGGTGGAAATCAGATTTTTTCACATTTTTTCATATAGATAGAGGTTGATACTGCAAATTTAGGAGCGATTAGCATTTTGGTAAAATATCAGAGATAATACAAATAACTGGAGAAGGGGTGAAAATACACTATGGCCCACAGAAATTCCTAATGCTTACAGGATAATTAATTTTTGGAAATCGCTTGGGGTAATTTTTGGATGTAGTCTAAGCCATTTATATGCTGTTTCTTGCATTCCTTCCATACATGATGGCCATGGTCCCTCCCCAGACTCTGTGCTACAGTAGATTATTTGTGGGAGTCATTGGGTTAAGATTTCTGTTATTTTTAGAAGCTAAAAAACTGAATTGCTTGTGACTGTTGGGAGCTGGAGATGGTGCAAACACATATGTGCAGTGGATGCACCTTTTTCCCTGAGAATGCTTCCAAGCTTTGTGTGTGTAACAGAATCTTTCTCAGGGGCTTGGTACACTTCTGTGAATAGCTTTAATTTCTTTTTCTTATTAAAATATTTCCAGCAGCTGTACTTACAACGGATTGGTATGTTTTGCAAATAGGAATTACCAAAAATGTACCTCAGTGTGGTACAATGTGGACATTATTTCTGCTCTTCCTTAGAGTAGCTGATTTTCTAGTTTAAAGATTTGTTGATACTGGAAGGTCTATTGAGATGCAAAAATGTTCCTTTTTTTGGGTGGCACATTGGCAGCCAGCAGACTCCAGGCCAGGCAGATTGTTTAATGCTTTGACAGCGCAGATCTTGGACAGCAGGAAGTTTTTGCTAAACTGATTTTAAATGAAGTGTCCTGTTTTGGTGCGTATGGACACTGCAGAATAAAGTTTGCCACAAAATGGGGAATTGTAGCCTGAGCCTTCAAACCTACACACAGACCTAGTTAGCCCACCTAAAGGTTTTGGTATAGACATAGTAGTTTAGTCAACAGAGATGCAGAATAACACAGGTCAGTGGGTCTGTCCTCTGGGGCTACATGGACCTGCAGACAGCAAGGAGAATACTTTGTGTATTAATCATAGTTCATGGAGGGATTTGTATACTGTCAAAGTGAGACAGATTGTTACATTATTGCAGAAGTAGTGTGGATTTTTATCAAAAGCATACTGCAGGCTGTAATGTTAAATATCTGTCTGAGGTTATGTTAACCTTTGCTATGAGCTTTTTATATGGGGCAAAGGATAAAACTGACTCTTCTATTAAACTGAGATTATTTTGCACCATAATGATCAGACTGTTTACACACTACAGGAAATCACAGCATTTGAAAAAAGTTTTCGTTTACTTTAAAAAGAGATTTTTTTTTTTTGTCTGCGATATTTGCTCTTGTGGTATTTCATATGGTGTTCTGGCTAAAGCTGGTCATACAGCTTTAAATTTGGGGGAGACAGGGAATTAGAAAAAGTTATTTCCCCTCTCCCTGTTTTGCATTCTCCTGTGTGGGTGACTGACAGAGCTAATTATATGTAGATTTAATAGTTTTTTTCCAAACTATTAAATCTATATATAATTGATTTAATATCAGTGTAGTAAATATCAGACACAATTCCTAGTGGCAAAACATCATTTCTCCTATTATCAAGTACTGACTCCTGGTATCCACAGAGCTGGATACCAGATAGCTGCAAAGCAGTGGAACTGCTGAGCTGTCCTTTGTGCTTTCCAAAAGACTTCTCTAAGCACATACAATTCTTGGCTAGAAGGATTACATACATTTGAGGTAAAACCTGCCTCTCTGATGTTGGTAGAAATATTGCTGCTGCTGCTGCCTTTACCGAGAGAACAAGAAGCAGCATGAGAAGGTTCAAGCACGCGGAGTGGGATCTTCATTTAAATGTGATTTTTCAGTGGCCACTCCAGGGTGACAGGTGGAAGTTTTTGTGTTCTTTGGCATTGTGTCCCATTTCCACCTTCTCATAGTAGCATCTTAATGGTATATCTACAGAATTAAGTTTAATGCATATAATTGCATCACACTTCTTAGATTTAAGTTGGTGTAAGTCTTGGGTACTGCATCTCATCCCTAAGCAACTTCAGGAAAGAAAAAGCAGCCCTTTAAACAAGAAACATCTAAAATAGTTTCTCTGTAGCTGCATCTCATTTTTTTCCCATTTCCTCTGACTCTGTTAGAGATCTTTCAGGAAGTATTTATAGTCAAGGCCATTCATTGCCATACGGGTCCTTTAATTAGCTGAGGGGAACTCAGCAGGCACTGTGTCTTACTAATGCACAGAGCTCTGGAAGGTCAGAGAGCTGACAAAGTCTTTCATTTTTTTTTAAAGCACCTGTTTCTACAAGTCTCTGCCTGGGGAGTCAGTGGGCTACTTTTTTACATTTAACTACATCCTGGAAAATGGCAAGAATCCTCCAACAAGGAAAATGAGAAAATAAAGTTAGTACTTGAAGATAAATAGTTTTGAAGCATTGTGTTGACTGTGCAAAACGGGCTGGTAAAATCCATATTCTGGTGAAGGGCTCAGGAATGAAGCTAAAGTAACTTTCTGAAGGTTTTCAAGTAGTTTAGAAACAAACATGTACTTGGCTTCTTTTAGTAACTACTGGAACCAAACCCATAAGAAATTGAATGTTTTGCATTACTCATCCTGACAGTGGATCAGATAGGACTAGAAAGTAACTTTTAGAAAAATGTTAACCTGCCCAATGAAAGGCATGTTTCTGGTTTTTGTGTGGGGTGTGTCTGTCATGTGGTGAGACAACCCCACCTCATCCATGTTTACCCACTCGGCAGGGCATAGGGTTTTTTCTTTTCCTTCTTTCTTTTTTTTTTTTTTTTTTGGTCTCCCTTTTACGAAATGTGGTTTGGAAGAGAATTAAGTGATAAAATCATTATTTGGGTGGGGCACCGTAATAATGCGAAAGGGCAGCAGCTGCGTCAAAATCCTTGATGAAAAGGTGAATCAGTATGTGGAACAAAGGGCTGGGAAGATGGGTAAGGGCCCCCAGGCCGTTGGGTAAGCAGCAGGGTTTATTGAAGTTGCTATGATCAATAACAATGATTCAAACAGGGAGAACCAAGATAATTCTTGATTTAAAACAAGCTGCTGCATTTGGATAGATGAGATCGAAATGCAGATGAGAGCAAAAGAGTTCTTTCTTGTATTGAACTGTGGGGCCAAAACAGATGGACAATCAGTGTCACATGAAATTAGCTCAATTTTATATGCTCCTTCCTAATTCAGGTGGGAGGAGCTCTCTTTTGCTCTCTCTGGTCTGGTATTTGATGTCCTGGTGTAGGGTGAGAGCGAGAAGTGTCTGTGCACTGTTTTGACGTGCCTGCACCTGGGCTTGGTTTGCTGGGTGAAGATAATCTGATGTATGTGGCAGCTGCTCTGTGCCATCACTGCCATGGGGAGAGGCAGTATCGGACTCGGCATGAGGGTGGGAGTATCCTTGGTTCCTTGGCACACTGCTCCTTGGCCACCCCCACTGCTCTGGCCTGGATGGCGGTCTGGGCACAGAGGGGACTCCTGACACTGTCCCCTGGCCTGAACAGGAGCCCTTCAGTGCACTGCAGGTCAAGCCAGGCCTCCCTTGCCCTGGGCTGGGGCCTGTAGCTCTCCCTCCCGGCTCAGCCCCTCTGTGCCATGGAGCTGCCCATGTTGGCACTGGGACCAGCCCAGTCCCACAGCCCCTGTTCGTGCCTCTTGCCCCGAACTGGGCACATGCAGTGAGGCAATGCTTTTCTTGTAGGTATGACTGGTATGGTTAGCAGATAGTGTTTTTAGCATCTTCAAGTACATTCCTGATGGGTTTTTTAAATTTTAAATTGTACTGACAGTGACTGCAGCTTGGTTAAAGCATCCATGTGTGGGGCATAACTGTGGGCATTGCAAAGGCCAACAGTGCAGCAGCAGCTCCCTCCAGTCTAAACAGTTCACAGAACTGTCAATGGGGAGCCTTGTTTAAAATGGGAAGTAAGTAAATGGAGCTTCTTGCATAATGACTAAATTAAAGAATTAGTTGAGCTTTACCAAAGTTTTGAAAAGTTAAGTGCAACTATAACCATTATACAGCTCTATTATTATTCTGTATTGCCAGTAATACTTAGCAATAGATGTATACCTGAAGTGAAATGGAAGCTTCAATTCTATTTAGAAACTAAGGATAATCTTTGCCAAACTGGATCCAATAAGAAGCACACATTCATGCTTGAGGACAGAACTTGCTGCTAACATGTAGATTTTCAATGGAAAATTAAATTTCACAGATGAATGCAGGCAAGGACTGTACATAATTCCATTTTTGCCTGAAGTACCATGGTGCTGAACAGCGAAAATCTATGTGAAGATACCTCTAGCATCTGGAAGTGCAGAGCTGCTTTCTGTACTGAATTTCAGATGATCCTCTAGATGTATTTGGTAATTAAAAGACATAATAAATACACTCTTTTAGAGGAGGGATCTTACAACAGCAAATAAATGTTTAATTTATTGGACTAAAAAGGGAGCATTGTAGTTATAATTGATTTGAAGGAATCCAGATGCTATCCACATCCGAACAAATTCAAAATGCTAAGGATTTATAAAGAGGTTTATGAATAAATGGTGCACATACATGCTGTGATTTTTGTCATGGGGGTATCTAGGGCTGATAATAGAGCCAGTTAAAAACAACTATGGAAAATAGCTATTAGATGAACAGATGTGTGCTGAAACAGAAATATGCATATATATGTGTGTGCATGTGTGTGTGCAAGATATGAAAAAGGTTTTCTGGAATGTCTTTTGTTACCTTGGCACTCCTCAGAATATGCATATGGTCACCTTGGAACTAGTCTTAATTTTCAGGTCTCTAATGTAGCCCAATTGATTTAGTGAACAATTTCCTGCTTAATATAATTAATTTGCTTCTTCCACCAAGTTCTGTTTTTGAAATGAGGCTTTACAGGGGCTAAATGGTTCTTGCTGATGTTTTTCTAAGCATATTTTTTAGTAGCATATATGTGTATTTTAGAAAATATTACAGTCTTTGTTGTGGTGATATAATCATATGTGTATGTAATATAAATCCATAAATACATGTATTCCTGTTGCACATTACATTATTTGGAGTTCAGATAGTATATATATTTTTAGCATAAAGATGAGAGGAGGAATATATTTTTTTGCGTTGTGTACAGTATTAGGTTTCTGAAACAAATGGAGTGGTGGCAGCCCAGGTTGTGCAGCACTTTGCAGGCAGCTTGTGAACAGGCTTGGAAATCTTTGCTGAGTCTGTGTATCCCTGGACTGCCTGAGATTTTAAAATCTCAGGTTGGTGAATCATGTTTGTCCTAGTTAGATGGTTAATTCCCTATGTCTTCTTGGCTGCTCTAGGCCATAGTTTCCTAATTCTGTCTGTAAAAAGGGAATTTCCCATCTAAAGGGCAAGAGTGAAGAGCGATGCGTTAAACTCTATTGTGCAACAGTACTATGATAGTCACACCAAGAAGAGCCTGATTCATAGGCATCCTGCATCGATATTCTCTGAGTGTGATGATGCAAACTTTGTCAAGCATACCAATGAAAGAACAAAAACTGAAAAAACAGATTTTTAATTTTAATTTTAACTTGGTTAAAATTTCTATTCTTTTCTTCAGTCTGGGGGCGGGTGGGGGAGGGAAGCCAAAGCAGGAATTTTGGAGCGAGACATTTGCATTTTTTGGTTGACTTTGACCTCGTTTTGGTTTATGTGCCTCTGATGTGTATGGTAGCAAACTGCACATTTTCACTTACGGAAAGAAGTCTTTTAACAATGGCTTACAGTGCAGTCTTTAATCATGTAAGTTGCCTCCAGCACTTGCTGAGAGTAAAATTCCATCCTCTTCATTTTCAGATGGGTTGTACTATCAGCTGTTTCTCCTTGCAAGACTGTCTGTGATTTGAAAATTGTGTTTAAATTAAAAAAAAGTGAGGAAAAAAGAGAAATAATCAGAACGTTTGTCAAGAAATTTGCTATGAATGGGAATGAGAAGCAATGCAAACAAGCTTGAAATGAGTTTTAATTCACATGTTATTCTGGGAGCCTACAATTTCTGGTGAGAAAATGGCATATTTTAGGTCTATTTCCTCCAGTTTTTGGCATGGAGCAATGGCTGTTTTGTTCAGTCAGATGTTCAAATGGGAATTTTGGATGCTTAGAACTAATTTTAGTAGGTGGGGGGCAAATTTATTATGATGCTACAAATAGAGTTTGATCACAGCTGCTCCATTGCAATTATAAAAATTGGCTGTGAATCACTTAAACTATATTTACTGGTTGCAAAAAAAAAAAAAAATAGTCTATACAAAACTGTCTTGTTGCCCATAAAGTTCTCAGTATCATCATTTATATACACAGTATTTTGAATTAGACTTGATCACGTTCCAGATTATTTTCATGCCTCTCTTCCCCTGTGCCCCAACAGTGATAATGTGCTCAAATGACTCTCCCATTCTTTCCAAGTTAGGGTGAATTTCTGAGCTTGTTCTGAAATTACAGTAAATCACACACAGACCTCTTAAGACTTATTAAAAAATGTTAGTAAGTTCACTGGAAGTTGGGCACTTCAAAGCTCTCGCTACTCCAGTCTGTACATGACTAAAAGGCTGTAGGGCAAACACCACAGGGTGAAAGCTTACAAATCAAAGCAAAACTTAATATACCGCTATTATCCCCTTTATAAGACATATGGAGAATAATATCTTTACATATTTATGAGGGTTTTTTTTCTGATAGTAATTGCTTTAATGTTCATGGATTTATGCTTTTGAGTTAGAAAATACTGAGTTATATTTTATATTTTTTCAATGTTTCATGGCAGCTCTTCTTCCAACCTAAAATGGATGTATTCCAGACCTGTTTAAAAGTTCTTATTGTGCAGAATAAATTTGGTCAACCTGTTTTTGAGAAAAGTGTTTTCTTCACAATTCAGTTACGGACTCATCTGTGGTGATTATTTTGACATTATTCCCTGCAACTGATAAAGAAAACAAAACATCTATAAAGCTCTCCACTGACAGCACAGTACCTGTTAGTGTATTACTGAAACACATTTATATTTGACTGAGGTATGCTAGAAACTTAAATATTTCCTTTTGTTTAAAATTCTCATAAATCCTACTTTATTCAGGGCTTGAATGGTGAGGAGATTTAATGGAAAATGTGATTAAAATCTTATAGGCTTCAAGGCTTGTAAATATCTTGGCACCTGCATATGTTTGTGTGCATTCATGTATATGGTTACTAATTTTAAATTAGGTTAAAAATTAGAATTAAATTTTAAAAATTATATTTATATTTAAATTAAGAGTGAAAAAAGGTTTTCATCTGAAAACAAAATTTCTGTAATTATTTAGCAAAATGGTTTGTAGGACAAATATTAATAATTTTTAAAGCAAAGAGTGTGTTACAACTTTACTGATTTTTCCATTACCCAGAATTATGTTCTGCTTAGCAGAAGTTTTAAATACATCTTTTAATCCCTTTAAGACTGTAGTCTTAATCATCACTTAATTGATTTGCTTTTGCCTTCTAATAGCGAGCTAAATGGTTGAAGGGTACAGGTCTTTGCAGTGGTTATCCATAACAACTATCATGTGTAATGTAGGGACCTCAAAAAATCAAGAGGACAGTTGATACCTGTTAAGCTTGGACCCTCAGTTTCTTGGTGTAAGCGACTCCTCACATTTTAATCAATCCTCGTGACCAACTTCATGTATCTCAGGAGAGGTGTTGCATTCAACTTCACTGCCCCAAGCTGGGGTTGATGTAGACCTCTAGAAAAAACTTTTCCTGAAATGCATTATTTCAGTGAGTAAATAGACAGTTTGGAGTTAAACCATAATCATTGCTTAAAGTATTTGAGGGCTTTCTTAGTGATACCCTCCTTAAGAGGTGAAGCGTAAGCCATTTTGGATATCAGTCCCCCAGGTGCATCACTGTTGGAAGGTAAGAACATTTTTTAAAACACTTAAGTTGAGAAATATTTTATCTGTGCTGGTTCTGTAAGTCCTTGGCAAAGAAAGTAATTTTTGCAAGCATTGGGAAATGAACTGGAACTCCATTCAGTAGTCCACACCAAAGGGCTCCCAAGTTCCTGGAGAGCTTCTGGATGTGCCTGCTGTTCTGCCTGGCTGTGAATGCCTGTAGACCCGTGCTGTCAGCTGTTTTTATCAGTATAGGTCTGCTTTCCCCTTTGCTTGGCCAGGTTGCAAAGAAAGTTCACTGAAACCACTCTTTCCTTGTCTTCTTTAGCTTGGTTTGGCTCTCTCTCCCCTCAATCTTATGTGGAACTCACAGTTTACTACAATACAAGCCATTAAAATTCTCCAGATTTGGAGCTGTCTTTTGAAAGAAATTTACCAAACCATTCATTTTGTTATAAAAACTGTCTAGGCTTTCTGATCTGCTTTTCCTAAAATATACATTGTCTGCATTGCAAATGGAGGCTTTCTGATGGGGAGAGATTAAGCAAAAATGTCTCAGTCTTGTTCTCAGTATCAGTGCTGTGCCATGGTTGGAGCCAGGGTGCTGGTCTGCAGTCTCTGCTCTGACAGGTTTGCTCTGGAATGCCTGCACACAAACGGCCCTTGCGATCTGATACCCGTCCGACCAAAAACATTCTCATGGCCTTGCTTGCTTTCATCAGCACCACTTAGTAAACCTCACCTAGTGGAAGGAGACATGTTGGAGCACAGCAGAAGAACAGAATGGGTGAAACTACAAATTGTTAGTCTGTTAAACACAGATTATGTCTTTGGGTACAATTCCATTAGCGACTGAATGAGTCTGGATGGGTAGTAGCTTGTGGAAGTATTTGTTATGACAAAACCAACTTTTCGTTAATAGACAAAGTTATCCTGTTTTCCTCTGTAGTCTGGCCAACTTCAAAATGTTTCAAACTAATTTCAGACTTGTAAAACACTGTCTATCAGATACAGACATATGGATTGAACTAGTAATTTGTTTGCCATCTGCTGATAAAGGAAGCAAGGCGTCTAAGTAGAAAATGAAGAATTCCCTCCCTCTCCCCCATTGGAATGTCATATGGTGCCTTTAGTAATTGTTTGTATTGACATTTATTTGATTGCTATGTAAAGTGTTACACTGCATTGACCTGAATCTGCTTTCAATCTCATAATAATGATTTTTTTTTATTTCCAAAATAACTGTAGTGATTTGAGCCTATAAATAATGTTGTTAGAAAATAACTCTCTTTAAATCTTAAAAGATGAATTGATAACCATAGTTTTTATTGTGGGAAACAGGAATCATATTCTTTTGCTTATAGAAAGAAAAAAAAACCTTTAATGTTACTAGCAAGGGTTAATTAAAATTGTATTTCCTTTTAGTCAGAATTTCCCCTTTCCTTCTGAAACTCCAGGAAAAACAATGCAATTCCCAACATAAAAACAAAAAATCTGACTAAACTTTTCTGGGTAGGGAAAAAGGGATACTTACTTTTCTGGATTATTGTCTGTCAGTCTTCTCTTACCAGCCCTGACAGCTTGTGCAGGTCCAGAGTTTGTCCCCCAGATTTTTTCCAAGGCTTAGCTGTGCTGGGGATAGCTATTTCACATAGGCCCTGGTTATCTCTGGAAATAGCAAGTCCTTAATGGAAGTTTAAGTATTTGCTCTTTTAGTTAATTCTTCCTATAGGTTTGTCCATTTTCATGAAGCATTTAGAGCTTCTCTGTTTAAAAGAGACATAGCAAGTACAAAATGCAGTAGCTTCTCAGTAGGCATACTGCTTTCATGGGTAATAAAATACAGTCTCAATCAGTGCTTAAATACATGGAACCTTGATTAGTTGAATAATAGTACTGCTTTCAGCCCTAGTTCTCTAACGTTTTCATATTGACAAGTGCTTTATTTTTCATTGATTACATTAATCTGTTTTGAACAGATAGTGCTAAAAATATTCACAAGCTATGTTCTTAAACATGAGTTATGTTTTCATAAAAATGTTACTGAACTGTTGATTTTCTTTAATAAAATAAGCTCATTTTTTTTTCTGCTGCTGTTGGATTATTAATTGTCAGAATGTATGAAAGAGTTTCTGTATGTGCTTTAAGTGAAAGTAATATGCAAAATCCCCAATTTTCCGATATACTGTTTTCTCTTTTGTAAATGTCTATGCTTTTCTTAAAATTGCTGTTTCTTTTAATGACTTGCAAAAATCTATGAACAATGCAGAAACTTCTCTTTTCTCAGCATGATTATATGCAGGTTCATTTGGAAAAGCTAAACAATTCCATAAATAACAGATCTTCAACGACCTAGAGTTAACTACCATTTTACATTTGGAATTGATATTTGCAGAAGGTTATTGCACCAGTAGGAACATCTTAACCAATGGACATTTGTTGCAGATATACATGCAGGAACTGGTAGCTGTGACAGCAAGAATTCTGCAAAGTAAAAGGAAAATTCAGATAGTTTTGACAAAGGAGGGGCTTAGGTAAATGCTCCTGTGAGGGCTCATGGGAGGCCTTAAGCCACAACAAGTACAACCACTTATTACTACACATTACTATATGGTTGGCCGCTTGCAAAACAGCTCCCTGCTGTTTTTTATGGCTTAAGGTGCATACAGTATGTGAAGTCTGTTTCTGTGTTGTGTTTCTATGCTGTGTTCACACTTATTCTAGATCTGCTCTGCATCTGATGGACCTGTTGGTTTTTGTTCTCATTTCATTTCACTGAAAACATTTTCCTTCTTGTAATTTTAATATTTACAGCACCGATTGGGAAACATACATCCAAAGTATTTTTATCCTTTCAAAGTTGTTGTTTTTTTTTTTTTTTTAAGAGGACTTATCATACTCTATAGTACCTGACAATTCCAATAGTTATAAAATGCTTGGAAACATGCAGTGCAGTTTATAAAATATGGGCATTTACAGTATGTTGACTACAGCAACAGAGTCAAATTACTGTTAATGAGATACTGCTTCACAATAATCAGGTGGATATCAGATATTTCATCTGGTGTTACCTACCAGAAACTGGTAAACTTGCTGTTGATGAGCATATTCACCTCAGGGTATTAAAAAGCTCTTCACAGATTAACATTTGTAAGTCCATGATGTAGTTTGTTAAACTGCCTCAGCAGGAGGTTGAGGGGATGATTAATGGGGTAGGAGGAGCCAAGTCCCTTCTCCTTGGCTGTATGATTTGGGACAAAACTGTATTTTGCGCTTCTGTAGATACAAACTTTTATTACACAGTAGCTTCCAAAGAACTCTGAGGTTTATGAATGTTGCTTTGGAAATACTGGATATGAGGTAGTTCGGAAACAGAAAGTTTATAAAAATAGCTGAAGTAATGTATGTCTACTATAGACATATCTCTTGTTCCTTAGAGCTGTTATTTTGCAGACCAGTTTGCCTTTGTGTGATGCTATCACACTTCTGACAAGCGCAAATGGTTTCAAAACCATTCATGTCAGGTCAAGATGGTAAGAACGGCAGATAGACATGAGAACTGTGACTGTATAAACAACATACATCCATCACCGGACTAACGCGGGTCCAGGGAAGTGGCAGCATCATTCTCACTGCTCAGATATTGCCAGCACGCTATTCCCCTCTTCCTAGCACAAGAGAATTGACTGCAACTATTTATTTTCAACACATGGTTGATAAGTTGTCTCTCTGTCTGTAGATCAGCTGTGCCTTGTTAGGGACTTCACTCATGAGCCCTGAGAATCTTGCTCAACCTTTCATCTCCCTGCCATGTAAGTGTGGTTTGTTAGAAATAACTGAGAAAAAATGTAAACTTGCTGAAATGACTACAAAGTCTATAGTCAGTGTCAAAGGAGAGAGGGGATGGATTGAATTGAGAGTGTATGCAAGAGATTAGTCTATGCCTTCTCAAGTAAATTCATAATATCCCTCTAGATGGAGAAAGAAAAACTTAGCAGTTGTATTTGCCCTTTGTGAAATATCTGAAGGGATATTTCAGCCTGACAATTCCTTGTGGTCTTGAGTTTTGTTTGTACCATGCAAAGGCATGACAGTGTGGTATTCCCAGCTCTGTATAAACCTAGAATATACCCATATGTTACACAACCCCCCCGACTACAGATATGTAGCATAAGCTGTATTTATATGAGTGAACCTACGTAGTTCAGATGAGAGGCTGTAGAGACACATGCAGCTAGTGGAAACGTAGCAATAACGGGAAGGATATTTGGGAGGGTTTGTGCTTTGTCAGCTTTAACCTTACTCTCTTGAGGATCCTGTTCAGCATTGCTTCAATGAATCCTGGGGAGTAAATGCTATTTATTTTTGCAGTTTTTAAAGGGTGAAGTCATAGCTCTCTGGTGAACGTGCTGTGATCCTTCTGTAGGTGTAAAAGCCATTTTTACATGGAGGAAAATCTAACCAGTTGTTGACATATTTGCAGACTGTAGATTGCTGTCAGTGGATTCAGGTGACCTTTAGCACTTAAGTCCACTTCACACTTGTTATTCAAGTGTGTCAATAGAAATTCTTACATGCCCATTTTTTTGAATGTGCCTACCAGTGCCTTCACTGAATCATACTTGTGCTGCTGCTACTGCTCTTTTCCTGCTGAACCAGGAAGACTCCACCTGGAGACCAGCTGAATTTTCAAAGTACTTATAGTGTCCATAGTCAGGATAGAATTATAAAAGAGTATGGATTTTTCTGTAGGATTTTTTGAAGTGGAACTGCATTCATTATCTTGCCCTTGTCAAAAGTGCTTCCACTGCTCTTGGTTTCTAAGTTATATCCCAGTTGTAAAGGGAGAGTTGTTTTCAATAGCTGTCATTGAGTGATCGCACACTTCAGCCTCCCATTTCTTCTTTCTGAACTGTTTAACTAATGAACAAAATTTTAAATATGCTTTATAAAACTGTATCATCAAAATTAGCCTTATGCAAACTTGGTCACTTGAAAAAAACCATCTGTTTAATCACCCAATAGTATTACTTTTTACATCAACTTGTAGATATGAAAGCATTATGGGAACATGTTAAAATAAATGGTATTTCCAAAGGGAAAGTCAAAATGGTGTGCCTTTTCTCCTCTTAGGATTTTCTGGAGAACTTTACCATGACCAACACAGGTATTTCACTCTCTTTTTAGTATGTGCAGAATGTCAACCTGCCTCATCTTCTTCTAAGATAACTCTTGAAATATTAAAGTTACCCTTCATTAATAACACTGGGAACAAAAATGCCTGAAATATGATGGCCAGCACAAACCTGTAAAACAAAGAAAAAAAATGTCCCATTTTTGTTGAAATACTAAATTAGATTGTTTAGGAACAATGTTTGATTTGGCTTTTTAGATAGCAAGGATTATTTTTCTGTGTCAGTGTTGAAATTTTTTAACCAACATTACCATTGGTAATTTTGGTTGGTTTTTAACCAGCATTAACATTGGTAACTCAGAGGGCTCTGTGGCATTAAGACTACAAAAGAAATAGAAAGGACACATTAAGAGTTTATGAAGTTACTGGGAAAAGGAGTGTAATGTTAGGAGCAGGGAAAAAAGGCGTATCAGAGCTTCAAAACAGATGGAATCCTCTAAGGAAGCTGTCTGAACATGGCCCGGGAACTATAAATTGCATTTACAAGACAGGACTTTCACTGCAGATGGCAGGTTCGCTGTTGGAAGGTAAAAGCCAGAACTGGGCTGTGTGCATGCAGAGAACTGCACTGAGTGTGCCTAACACCTTGTATTTGACATACATTGAAATTTAAGTTGGAATATGAATTTAGAAAGGCTGTACAAGTTCAGAACATGAAATCTACTGTAGTGTTCAGAAATCCAGAACCTTGTGTTCGGGCATAGAACATTTTAACTAAATAAAAAGGCAGAATAAATTTGTAGTCCTTAAACTGAAACAAGGCATTGAATGTCATTTTCAATCACTCTTACATTTATGTATTACAGAAAAGCCCTCCTTTTTTTCCCGGGTGCAATGCAGGTGTCATTCCAGAGTCTCCAGGTCAAAAAGCAGTGGTTTCTCTCTGGGTCTGTTGCCCCATATTATTTTATTACTGCATTTGACCTAGACCTGATTTCAGTGAAACGAATGAGAGTTTTCACATTGGCTGTGACTCCTGCTCTAGGAAATGATCCCTAGATCTTACGGAAAAACAACCTTTCTGAAGTTACTCCATCCCATGGACTTTCAGGGTGGGACTTGTCTCATCTAATTGTGATGGAAGTGTCTGTACCTGAGTTATCTGTCTAGGATTCTTGGAGCCAATGTAAATTTAAGCAACACAATTGTGAGGTACAAAAAGTGAGTTACCAAATCCAAAAAAAATATTTCTATATAGTCAGAGAACTGTATATTGTTGCCCATTCATTGTATTGGCTTTATCTCCAGTAACTATAGAGGAAGCCTAGACACTTACACCACCACACAGCAATTACAGGAGGTGATAAAAATAAAAGGAGTGCCTGCTTCTGCTTTGTCCGAATGGCAGCCTTATCACTGGAGGTAGGAAGCAAAATTTTGGCGTATCTGCAGTTAATGACTCTTCTGTCTCTGAAACATAATTTGTCAGTTAATGGGAAATATTAATATGGTTTTAATCAAGAAGGCAAGGGGGAGGTTTAGCTAAAACTTACAACATTATTTCATGGAATAATTATTTATTTATTAATAGTTTTATTTTTCTTGTTTTATGTATGTGTCTAAATCTCAAGAGTGGCATTTCTTTAAAAAGGGAATAGTGTAAGTCCATTTAAGATGAACGCTGTATTTTCAGTACTAGTCAGTCCTTGTGTAGAGCTGTAAGTATATGTAAAGACATGCAAGATTGATGCCTTTGTAAGATAAAAGTAAAATCAGAGGGAATGAAAGGGCATTTGTGCAGTAGAAAAAGGGAGTATGATGGAAAGAAAAACTTGAAGAACTTATTTGGATAAAACTGGGGATAATTCCTTCAGTACATGAGGTGTGTGTATATATGAAAAATGAATGTATCCTCTTGCTTGGGCTAACTACTAAAACATCAGGGAGACCCAACCTAAAAGAGTCAAGACAGATAAGGGAATAAAGGATCTGAAGAGAAAGCATGTCTTTGAGAAAGTCAAAGAATTAACTAGGTAAAGTGGCCCAAGAAGCTTTGTTGAAAGTTCTACAGTAAGATTTTCTTGCAACTCAGACAGGTTTTTAGTGCTTTATTTCTCTATTTATACCTCTCATTTGTGGTGTACACATCCTTGTTCCTTTTGATTCTGTGAAATCCATCCCAAAGTGCAGTAAATATTCTGCTAACATCCAGTTTAAGTTATTGGAGTCCTTAAGTGATTATCAGTGATTTTTCTACCCTTTATACATTTGTCAGATGTTTAAATCCAGAAAGGCATACTCTGACCTAGTGTTCTTGGTGGTTCCTGTTAATCATTCAGCAGTGTTTATTTGAAACAGCAACTGAGAAATGAAGACATGGAGCACATTACAGGATTCGAGAACTGGAAGACAGTTTATCATGTTTTTCTGACTATCATTGGTAGGAATGATCTTCCTGGATGAGGTACTTTGATGTATCTAACAGGTTATATGATTTGAGCAGCAATAAAAGGCCACTGTGTAGCATATTTCATGTGAGTAAAGTGTGGAGGGTTACCAGTTGTTAAACATTTTTCCCTTCTGTACATGTGAAAGTGATTCTCTTATACACAAGGGCTGTGCAAATCATATATGCTTAGAGTCAACAAGAAACCAGGTATCTGGATTGGGAACTGAACAATGTATTTAAATCTTACAGGCCTTTCACTGATTTACTAGGCCATGTCTTGATTGCTCTCCTGCTCCTCTAACACTGTCAGTTGTTGTGTGGGTTTCTCCATTCATATTCAGCCCCATTGTCCTTTTTCATCACCTCATTTAGATGACCTGCACCTTGCAGTTGCTGGGATACATAGGATGAATTTCTGAAAACTGTGTGCATAGTATATGCTCTTAATTTTGTATTTTGAAACCAGGTTTTTTTAGTCTTAGTAGTTGGGTTAAGTGATTAAGTGATGGGCATGGACAGCTACTGAAAAAAATAGAGTTCTTCAAAGAAAAAGGATAAAAAAGCTCCATAACTGGGTTCTTATGAGTCACTAACCTTTCTTATGTACAGAGTGGAGTCAAGAATGCAAAATTTTTGAGCTGGAGGTATAAGAATACAGGAATCTTTCTATCACCTAATAGGAACCTAAATGAGATACCTAAGTAAGAAAGGTAGTTTTCTTAGGCTCCTTCCACAATAAATAAAGAGAGGTACTTCCAGAATGCAAATTGAAACAGGAGCACATCTGCCTTCTACCTTGACTGACAATTTAGGATTCCTGAACAGATTACTTACTTAATTGAAGCCTGTAAATTAGGTGACTGAAGATTGGTGGCACTATCACACCCCTGTAATTCTCTGTGTGTTACATTTGGGGGAAATCTGGTGTCATACAGGCAAAAAGCAGGTGAGTAAATTCAAATATGCAAGTCCAAGTTGCTCTAGATAATTTCCCACTCAGGTATGCTAAAACAAAGAACTGGTTTTGAGTGAGTTAATTCTACAAAATGCCAAGGTTTGCCTGAAGATGATCCAAGAAAAATGAGAAGCCAGCCCTTAATGTCCATTACAGACTCTTCTAAATCCTGTTACAAGTGCATAACACCTTTTTACACTACTTTCTGTTCAAAGATCTCCTAAGCTTATCCAGCCCCCAAACACCAATCATTCAAAGACTGAACAAACAAAACCACCTGTATTTTGAGGTGCTTACAAAAGAAATGTCTTGTCTTCATTCTGCACCAGGCATTAGCAAGCAGGCAGGGTTTTTACAAGGGAGAGCTGTCAAGGATATTGAGATAGGTGCTGTGCCAGGAGAGGATGCAGAGCTGTGCATGGAAAGTAGAGGTGTTAAGGATTGGTTCATGGTCATAAGAAGTCCATGAACTAAAAAACTCGCAAGCGAATAATGGAGCAGAGCCCTCATAATACTGCAAAGAACCCAGTTACATGGCAAATGATCATCATCTCCAATGAGACCCCATCATCTTAGAGTTTTCCAGATATGGGCAGATGGATATTTTATTCTTGAATTGCATGATTGACTGCTTTTTTAAAGTTGATCTGACCTCTTCACCACTGAACAATCTGCAATAACTTTGCCTTGCAATTTGTTCTTTGTCTTTCCCAATACAACCTAACAAACACTGACAAAATTCTTTGGTCATATGTCACTTTAAAACTTATTGAGAGTACTAGTGTGCTGATTATATTTAGGCAGCAAAGTGTGTCTTAAGCCCTTCAGATACACTAAGGATGAAAGGCTGTCCTAATGGTAATTTTTTTTTCTTTAAGGGAACTGATGTGTCTCTTGTTCATGGGTTTATGGGCATTTTTATTGCAGCAGGGAATTTCTCCACCCCAATTTTACAGGGCAACAGTAAATGCTCAGCAGCTGGGATTCTTGCAGCAGTATAAAGAAAGTTTTTCTTAACCTTTCCATCTTTATAACAGCAGCTACAGAAGGGTAACTTTTTTATTTCTTAAATAATACATTTATTCGTGTGTGGATTTTTGTGGTGTTGTTTAACATTGGTGACTACTGCTTATCTCAGGTAGTAGTTACTTTTTTCTCCTGTAGTTTGCAGTAAGCAGGAAAGCTGCTATGCCAGGGATTGTTGCCTCTGTACTGTGGTGTGACGATGGATTAGGGGGAATAAAGTTACTTGAACAACTGGATCAATTAAGTTCATATCTGATGTCTGCGTAACAGATAAACACACTGTTTTACGAAACAATGGCATTTTTAACAATATTTTAAAACATTTACAAAACAAATAGTTGGTCAAATTTAGTGCAACAGTGTATCACAGTGTAGGAAATAAAATTTTCCTTCCCATCCATTGTAAACCTGCAGAGAGAACAACAGGGCTTTTTGCTGGGTCAGAGGTCTGGCTGCTGTGACCTCATAGAAGGAAAGTGGGCTTTGTATAGCTTGCAAAAATTGTAATGTGTGAATCTCAGTACATCTTTGCTGTAGAACTTGCAGCATTTAAGATGAAAAGTGTACTTTTTGTTTAGAATATTCCTTCTTACCCTATTTTATTAAGGAATTCCTAAATGTCTTCCACTATTCAGAAGAGAAAAAGGTAAAATAATTTTTGCATAAATTGTGACCAAAGAGCATGTCTGTGGAACATCTGAGTTCCTCTTGGAATTCATTTCAGCTGAACCAGTTGTGTAATACACTGTTTTAATTGTAAAGAACACATTGAACCTAGACTGTAAAGATACAGTGATAGAAAAGGTTGGCTAGTTTTTCGATTGCGATGAACACAAGGCAACGTGTACTGTCAGCTCCTAATGCATTGGCTTAGACTTAGACACAACAGCGTGGTGTGTTTATGCTGGATGGACAGAACAAATTAGTTAATGTGTTCTAACGTGGCCCTGCTATCATAGCCTGGACAAGGTCTATCACTGCTTGTCAGTCACCTTATATGGTTGCTTATCTAATAGTGTTCACCTCTGACAGTGGTATACAAATTCTTTATTCTTTCAGCAGCAACAACTAAGATCAATGTCTGAGTTACAGCATCACGTAGTCATTCCTTCATTGGAAATATGGAATCCATATCACTGGAAATACGGAATGAAAGTGAATATAGAAGCTGATTTTTCCTTTCAGTATAGCTGTTCCAGTATTTTGATAATTAGAGAAGATTTTCAGTTGCAAGTGATTGATTTTTTTCCCTGGAAGTATTGTAGCCAAATACTGGAAATTATATGCTACAAAGAGTATTTTTTATTTGTTTCTTGTTTCCCCCTCCCCAGTTCCTTCTCCAGCTAACCCACTGGTTTAGTGATTAGCACAAGAGCCTTTCACACAGTGTTTTGAGCTCAGTTCCCTGGCTGCAGTTCACTCAACCTTGACGTAAATCTCCAATAAGTACTTTGTGAGAGGTTAGTCTTTTGTGCAGGGTGTGTGAGAAATCCTGCCTGACCAGGTTTGTTACAGAAACCAGTGTCAAATTGCCTTGCCCCAAGTGTTTGAATATGAAAGAGGGGGATGGGGGTGGGGGGACTCATGCAAAAAACACCCTCACTCTCCAGTTCCAAGAGTGTAATTGTTTGGAAAAAAACCCCAGTGTTTGCACTTACGATGGTTTAGTGCTGCTCTGCCTATGTCTGGCACTGTCAAGTGAGCCTGTGATGATTTACAGTCTGCAGGTAGAGCAGAGAGTATGTAATTCATAGAACCCGCCTTCTGTGTCTTGCTTGTTGAGGCTGGTTGCTTTTAATTTAATCTATTTGATCGTGTTATTTGCCTTAGGTAATCAACAACCTTTCATGTAAATTCTAGCCAATCTTATGAAAGTAATGGAGAAGAAAAAAAACCCACCAAAACACTTGCATGTAGTCATGCTTTGGCTGTTGATGTCAGTGGTGTCATAGGAAGGCAAATAAGATACGCAGCTCTCCCTTTTGATAAGGAACATATCCTGCCTTCTTTAACAGTTTGATTTGGTTTTTTTTGGGGGGGGGGTTGTTGTTGTTGTTTTGCTCTGTTTTGTTGTTCTGGTTTTTTTTGAAGAAAGTTACATCCTTTGGAAATGGAAACATAACTTCATCTTACCACCTCAGGGCTTGGTACGTGATAAGCCCATTGGAACCTCTTTGCCATTTTTCCATATCGTTTTAAAGTGGGTTGCTTCCAAATAGATCTAAAATTCAACATCTGTACTCTCCTATTTTTGTTAACAACTTCACATTAATTGCAATTGTGCATTAGTAGAGGTCTTTTGGATTAACACTTTCATTCATGGGAAGTAGATCCACAGAGTTCTCCACAAACACTTTGGGTTTGAGGCTGGGGGCTGCTAGAATACATTTTGACAAGTCACCCAGGTTGTTAAGCGTATGACAGTAAATGGCAGCAATATTGCTCAAAGGGCATGGGGACTTTGGCTTCACAAAACCAAGGAGCAGTGCAGCACCTGCGGCGAGGGACAAAAAGCCACCTTTCCAGGTAAGCAAGCAGGGCAAATGAATTTCTTCAGAAGGAAAATGTTGCACAGAGCTCTTGTTTAATGGGTCCACTGGCTTCAGAATCTGGTTTGAAGGTTTTGGAGGGAGAGAAGGGGACCAGAAGGAGGAAAAATGCTCTAAGGAAGAGGGAGAGTCCTCTGTTTTTTTGCCAAGTGTTATGTTAAGTTAGAATAAAACAATAATAAACACAGACTTTGAAGACCATTATTTCCTTAGTCCTAATTATCTGCATGAACCTTGACACGAGGTACAATCTGAAGTTAAACCAGTGAGTGAAATACAAAAATCAGAGGACACTCCGTCATCTTACATTCCTGAAGAACCTAATGTGATTTGGTGTTGATCCATGAGGATTGGCTTTATGCGTGTTTTCATCTTTCCTTTCTGTGCTTTGGTCATACATTTAAAAATAAAGTGCTTATCTTGGTGAATTCCAGTAAAAATTTAGTTACAATGCTTTTGAGACCACTTTGCATTTTGTTAAACAACTTCTAAGCATGAAATAATCTTGAAATCTAGTGTGTTGCTCCAGGCTTTTGAGATATAAACTTTCATAATGGTTATCAGTATCATCATCATCAAAAAAATGTATCCTTGCATTGAGGAAGAGTTTAAGCATTATGATTTGGCAGTCAAAAGCAGAAAATGACAAAGTTAAAATTTTCCTGTGCCCCTTCAGACTGCCTGCTTATGACTTGGTTGTCCTTTGCTGCCTGGTATTTTTAAAACTGGAAGTTGAATTGGATGCGAAATGCAGTTGCAGAGTTGTGTTGTCAGACTCCTCCTGTGAGGTACACAGTTGCCTTGATGATGTTTGCTCTGAATTCCTCACGAATCTAAGCCAGCTGCAGTGCATAATAACATGAGTTTTCTTGCTTGCATAATTGATTAGCTCAGACCCCAACTCTGCTTACCTATAAGATGTAAATGGCCCTACCGAACTTATCCCACCACCAGGATCTTGTTGGAATGTCAATGCCCTGGCTGCTAGAGGGCTGGGAAGCAAGATGATGCATGTTTTTAAAATTCTCTTCCTTTTGATGTTAGACTTTTGTCTTTAAACTGTTGGCTAATTGCCACTGTATTATCTGACACTGGTATATTTGCCCTTTATACAGCTCTTCTACCACTGTCTTTATTAGTTTTACTTCACTTCTAAAGATCCCTGTTTGTTTTCATTGTTGCGTTTCTGTGTTGGGAGAGGGCTTTCATTGTTTTCTGTTCCCCCCACTTTTCTTTCTCCTCCTCCTCCCAAAGTCTCCTTTTCCACTTCCCTATCTTTTACAAGTGCCTGATTAATTCTTAATAATACAAAAATGCATTAATGCCTGGACCACTTCTCACCACCATTTTCCTCATTTATCCCTGAAAAGTTAGAGAGTATGTAGTTTTTGGAACAACACCATCAATTTTAATTAAAATGAACATGGTTCTGAGGAAAAATAAGTAGACCTTGCCTGCTTGTTTGCAGTGGGTCAGATAATTAAAAGCTTTTTGCTGACCACAGCAGCAAAACTGCAGATGCAAATTGTCTTATTTACTCACTGATCAGCTAATTAATGTAGTATTTGATGTCCAACTTGACTACCTTTCCAAGGCTGAGAGTATTTGTTCCTGAATGCAGGCTGCTGCCAGGGTGGGCTTTGGAAACCTGCTTGGAATGCGCTGTAATCCCTGGTGGAATTGTGACTATTAGTGCTGTTATCCCAGTGGTTTAAGATGTAGCATGGTTAAACACTAGAAAAGGACTTCTTCAGTGGATAAATGGGGTTTTGTTCTTTCCTGTCCTTTAGCAGATCACAGTTGTCATAGGTATCAGTTCATTTGTCTAACAAAGATCTCATATTGTGAGACTGCTGTGTTAACTGTCATCCTATACACATCAATACCTTTTTTATAGGTTGACGGCTTGAAACATTTTCAGATCAGGTTTTTCAAGGGAGTAAAACTTACCAACCAAATTGGTTACGGCAATTTCAGAATTTTCAGGGTTTTTCCCCACTATGTTATTGTAAAAATAATAAAATTTTTGCTCTTAATTTTTTTAGTCTTGAAGTGAAACTGTTCCATAAGTCCAGAAATACTATTACTGTAAAACGCCTGTAAAAAAATAGGAATTTAAAGTTAATAAAATGTATATGATAAGGCATGGTAATATATAAAAGGTTCTGCTTTTTCAAAAAAGGAGAGGAATGAGAAGGAAAACACTAATGTGCAATTCACCAAAAATTACTCATCAGCCTTTCAATGAATCATTTTCTGTTGCCAGCTTGAGATTTCATAGCTGATAACAAGCCAGTCACGACTGTTGAACTTCAATACATCAACAGTCCAAAGAAGAGCTATTAATTAGCAGTGGTGACTGGTGTGAGAGCTTTGCTATTGACAGCTGTCACCTCAGGACATAGCTGCTGGTTGTTTTCAGCGTGGAGCAGAATTAGGACTCACCTGAGGATTGACACAGGAGAAGGAATATGGTTAGAGTGGAAGGTTCAGATTTACCACACTGACCCATGTTCACATTGTTGTACATTAGATGGGAATTCTTTTGATGTAAAACACAGCTCATCTGAAGGCTGCAGGACGTAGTCTTAAATTAAGAGTGGTGTTAATTCCAGTGCTGTCTAATGTTAGTAGGGAATTTTAAAGCCATTTTCTTTAACAGTGGTATTTATGAAGTCTCAACCAGGGATTTGTTCCCCTCTGAGCTGGATTGTAAAGCAATGCCACAGACCATGGAATTCATCGTGGCATGATTGCATTTAAAACCTCAGTCAAACCTTGTTCAGTATCTGTAATGTTTTCTAATCTGAGCCTAAAGAACAACTCAGCACTGTGACTAAAGATAAAAAATGCAAATTGTCAACATTCTGAGATGTTACTCTACAACTGAGCAAAATCATTAAGTCGGTCACTTACTGGTCCCATAATGTTGGGTCTGGTGGTGAGCTTTAGGGAATATGTTAGAGACAAGTTTCCTTTGTATCCCACTGTGGTTTATAAAGTCTGTGCAGGAAATGCTCTTTTGCCTTCTTATGTCAGCCAAGTCTTTTGGGTAGTTTTTTCCAAAGGAATAGGAGGGGTTATTTTTGTCTTCAGATTTTTTTTTTTAATTTTTTTTTTAATTCTTGTTCCATACTGCCATACTGGTCAGAAGACAGTTTATTTTCAGTGTTTCATGTGCAGGGTGTGACAGGGCCTGAGCTGGCCAGAGCTTCTTGGTGGATAATCCACAATCTCTGTGGTTTCATTGTATGCCCTGAAATCACCTGGACTTTCAGACTCAAAAGTCACCCACCTAAGCTGTTCATTCTTTTCTTTAAAAGCAGAGACTATCAGACCAAGCAGAAGAGAGACAACTCTGCAGATTCTCTCTGGTACACCAGTCCCTCTTCATTCACAAATGGGTGGCAGTATTAATAATTGCTAATGAAAGTATGAGCTGTCTGTAAGTTCAGTTTTAATGATTCTGAACGGGCAGGCAAAGAAAGGACAGCTTGGAGGTCTCAGAATGGCTGTGCTCTGCATATCCAAAGAGTATTTAAATGGACAACATTTCTCCTTCCCCTGCCCTGTCTGTCTCCCCAAAGCTTAGGTTTCAGTATGTTTTCGGAGTGTCCAATATTAACTGACCCTGAGCAACCACTAAACATGCATTGCATTTACTGATATTAAAAAAAAACAAAACTATTCTTAGAGTAAAACAATAAGGCTCTGTTACTGATTTTTATCACAATTTACAGAAATCAAGGGACTTGATGAACTTATTTTAAATTATTTTTGATCTAGGTGAAACAAAGCATAACCTCAGTGCTCAAATGCTTTAAATCAGTGCTTTTGACAGTTTGAAATGGCTAGATTTTGTCACTCTTAAGAACTGCTACAAAGTGTTGCTCAGGCTTTAGACACTGACAGAACTAAAAACCAGGATGTGCTCTGTATGGCAGGTATCCATACCACTGAGAACTGAACTGTGGTATTGTCTCTGCAAAATCAATCTAGTAAATCCCTTTTTTATCACAGTGTAAGCATTCCAGGAAACCTCTTTTTTGGGGGTGTGGGGAAGGTGGGTGTTATTAATACTACAAAGACCCATGCAATTCCTTCAAGAAGGCAAGAAGAAATCAGACATGTGTCTGAGAACTTTAGCAGCAGCTTAAGGGTGGAGCAAGGAAGGGAGACAATACACCCATTTTCATAAAGTAACACGAAGTAACTACTGTACTTACTGATTTAAAATTCTGCTCTCAAAAAGATTGCAACATTATTAAAAACAGCTTACTAGTCCAAACCAGTATGCATGCTTATCTCACTGACCCTAGAATGAATGTATTTTGATGCTTACTGTTAATGTTATTTGGATTAAGACATAATGATGGGAAGCTGGAATTCAGTGCCAGCACCTAATGCATTTAGCATTTAATAGTTGCTTAAAAATGGTGCTCATATAATCTGCGTACATGTAAATATGTATCTTCTCACATATTTTTACAGTTTCTTTGGATTTGTTCCATTTTCTAACCATATTGTATCTATTCTTAAACATTTGGTGCCAGGGTTTCTCTGGAGTATTTCAGTGCCAAGGGTCCATCTGAGTCTTTACACTTCTGTTTGAGTTTGATGGATTCCCCAGCATGTAAATACATCCCTAATGTTAGGCTGTATTTTTGTAGTTTACTATCTGTGGATAGTAAATGAAAATAATCACGCTTTTCAAAAGGACTTTTCCTCTGAGTGTCTCAGCAGCAGGGAAAGCACCCATCAAAATTGTTACAATTGTGTAGGTTGCAACTGTATTACACTGCTGCTTTTCTTTTTCTTCAGTTCCATTCATTGCATTAAAAATGAGAGATTGATGTTGATAAGAATATTGTTTTCTGAAATACTCTGTATTTTTTATCATTGTGTCAAACTTTACTATCACAAGTAAAAGAAAATGGGATTGTAACACTGTCATAGGACATAAAGGGATGGCCGATGAAGTTGCCTGTAAAAAAACCAAAAAAGCCCAAACCAAAAGAAAAAAAAAGGAAGCCAATAATTTTTATAACCATAATTCACTTTTTAAGGGAGACTTCCAGCCTCATCTTTTAATAAACAGAACACTTTTTTTATTTGCAGTTTGTGAGGCTCTCACTAAGTTGGGCTGTGTGTATGTCAATCCAGCTGGTTTGTCACAGAAGGTATTCAGTTTCTAAAGCTGAGTAGGATGATGAAAATAGATAGCACCATACAGGCATAATAACGTGTACAGTGCATGCTCATTGCAGTGCCTTACCACTAATGTATATAAATACCTACTGCAATTGAGCATGACATTTGTAGAGGGATCAACTCCAAAAACATATTGTGTACACACTCCAATTTCTCTTTACACGTCCCTCAAGGTGAAGATAGATGTTGTGGTCTTGTCAGCCTGTTGTCAAGCTGAGCACTTGCCTCATCATATATGCTCTGTTTCCTTTTCCTTTGAAGGCATGTTATTTTTAAAATTTCTGTTAGAGATAAAAGTAATTTAAAGGGGGATCATCTTTTATCTCTTAGGGACAAATACTCAGCTGCATCTCTGCATAGCAACAAGTCTCCTCCTGAAGGCCTGCATGCAGCATAGGAATGAATTTATTTATTTTGAATATGAATTTATTTATTTTGAATTATGAATTTATTTATTTTCCATAAACGTGTCTCTTAACAATATAGATTTACTGACAGTGACATATTTTTGAAACATTATAATAAGCTTGGTAATACTTCCTTTCAGCTAGTCACTGGTAGTTCTGACAAACTTAAAACATTACAGGTTTTTTTACCGTTTCAGCCACCAAACTGGCCGTTACTCCATTCATTTGATAACTCCCTATCCAGTACTGTGCACCAGTAGTTACAGAAGCTGACAAACCTTATCTGAATTATATTTTTATTTCATATGTATTAGCAAAAGGAAGTATGTGCTAAAGGAAGGTGATACCTTCTCTGTGCATTCCACAGGCAGGCTGCTTAACTCCATACATGCTCTTCACTTTTTTGCATCATGTCAGATTTTCTCTTTGTATTATTTGACCAGATTAGCTATAAAAAGAGTGGGAGTGTAAGGAGATTTAAATAGTTCCTATAAGATCTGTTGCAGTCTAAGTATGACGGTTTTCTGATATGAAATTGTTAAAACGGAAAAAAAATAGCTGGAAAACAGGAGGAAGAAACAGTATTTTTAATGAGGCACTCTCTAAGTCTTTTTGGTTTTGATTTTTTTTTTTTTTAACATAAAAAAGTAGCGTACTTACAGCTATTGTGAGAAGAAAAATTTGCCATGACTGCTCTTGATTTCCACATGTACTTACTTTGTTTGTTTTTCTCTTACTACTCTTTGATATAGAATAGTTTCTTCCTGTCTTTCATTAAACTGATGATGCCTTGTACCTCGGTGCTCATGTATAAAAGAACTGTAGCAAGAAAAGAAGTCATGCCTAAAACATCTGATAGTATTTCCACATTCATATGAAAGCTCTGAAAATCCATGATGGTTTATTGGATAGTTATGTGGGAGCAGAGTCCTCTACTTTCTACACTGAAGAGCTTATTGTTAATGAAGTAGGTATTAAAGAGACTGACTTGTACATCTGCATTGCATCAGTTTAGACATGGATAACTGCCTAACTAAAACCTGCTGGTCTTAGTTGAAAAATTAATTATTGTCTAAATGTCATATTGTGCCAATTCTATAATGTAGAAGAAGATCGGGGAAAAATACTGGAAAAAGGATAAAAAAGTAGATATAGGGAACTGCTTTTGTGTGGACTAAGACTCTTAACCTACTACTCTTGTATTCCTGAAGCTTTGTTCATTCTCTTAATTATTTGCTCCAAAATCACTTCAGCTGAGCAAATGTCATGTGAAATATTGTATGGGTTAATCAGTAATAGCATGCAAACATCTCTTACCTGTGTGGGCACAGTGCTTGAGTGTACATTACAGAACAGTTGTCAGGCTATTTCAGAGGCTTCCTTTTCTCAATTTTTTTCACTAAAAGATCAGGCTATCTCCCTATCTGTAAATACAGTGAAAGCTGTTACAGTAAGGATTGAGAAAAATGACTATTTTCACTTCCTTCCCCACCTTGCTCATTTTTTTCACAGATTTAGATTAACTTGCTCTTCTCAGTAGTATTTGGCAGGGATCAAACTAGTATTGCTGCATAATTGAGTTAGTATTCTGCTACATCTGAGCTTCAGTTTGGACACGTAACATAATGGCAAGTGTGGTAATCAGCAGAAAACTACAGGAGGGTAGTACAGGAAACTGTGAGAATTTATCTAGGTTGATGTGCTGTTCTCCCAGAAATCACTAAAAGCAGGAGTGTTACCGCTGGTCTTGGATTTGTCATGGCTTTTTTAGTTATGTAGAGAGAGTGATTATGTCTGTATAAACTGAAAACTGTGTGTGTTGAGAGTTGCTGTCTTCTGTCATTTCCTCTCCAAAGGACCTAACACTTCTCCTTCCCAATCCTAAATGTCTTCATATTCATCATCCCCATTTCTAGCAGACTGCATGTGAACG
This sequence comes from Aphelocoma coerulescens, assembly GCF_041296385.1. Taxonomy (NCBI): domain Eukaryota; kingdom Metazoa; phylum Chordata; class Aves; order Passeriformes; family Corvidae; genus Aphelocoma; species Aphelocoma coerulescens. The sequence continues at coordinate 153,052,768 of NC_091015.1, read as the reverse complement.
TGAGTGCCACAAAAACCATGCTGTGGCTTGGGTAGAGAAGCAGACTTTCAGAGAGGACAGTTGGTGGGAGATGACACTTGGGAATTCCCTGTAGGCTGAGCTGGACCTGTGGTTAGGTTGCAGCTGTTCTGTGGCATCAGCCTTACAAGTACCTCCTGGACTGCACATGTAGTGCCCAGCTCTTCCCTGACCCGTGTTTCCTTTTGCCGGTCTCTATAAATGGTATGTGATTGACTTTCACATGCTGACACAAACCATTGTTACATATCATCAAATCTACCCTTGCTACTGAGCTCAGTATTGGCTGATGAACCAGCAGAACCTGTAGTTCCAGTACGAGTGGTTTGATGCTGCTGGTATGCTTTTCTTGTGGTTTTATGTTCCCCCCTGCCCTCTCCCCCACTGAGGGGTGGAGATTGTTTGTTTCTTTAAGTGGCATATTATGATAATAGAAACAAGAGATAAGATTTAATCAAGGTACATAATATAAATACATAATAAAGCAGTAGAACATGTAAATAAGATCCTGTTGGTACCCTGGCTTCTTGAATTGTACTTCATGGTGTGTTTTCATATGATGTAAGTACAATGCTCTTGTTTTTGGTAGGACTTCTGAAGGCAAGATTTTAAATTCCTGTTTTCTCAGGCTAAGGTTATGTTTCATGTTCAAAAACAAAAGTGAAATAAGATTGCTATCTAATGAATGAAGAATGAGATTGCATTCATCCATTTTCTTTATGTGTTATCTTATCAGTGTGTGATTTTGCTTATATGCACTGAAATGAGATGTATCAATTATAACTCTCATTTATCACTGCCGGCAGCCATACCGCAAATTTCAGAGCCCTCCTAGAGACTGTTTCTACAGTCACCTACCAGCTTGGATTATTGGACTGAAAAATGAGGGGCAGGGTGAGAGGGAGAACAACACAGCCAATCCATAGTAGCAAGAGCTCTAGATTGTGTCCTGTTCCTCCTAAATTCCATGTTAAGCTCTTGTCTTGAACAAGCCTGTTCCCTGTCCCTTACGACAGAAAGGGATGAGGAAACAATTACTCAACATGAGTCATAAAGAGATAAACCCTGAAAGATAGACAAAAAACTGTTTATCCTGTGCTGAGCCACATTAGCCCAAGGCTGTGAAGTCTTGTTTCCATGTCATGCCCTGGTTCTGAACTGTTTGTCTGAAGCCCTTTTGCAGACAGCTGCAGAAAATAAAAGGTCACAGTGCAGTAGCTTTGAAGAACCTGTTTCAGCCATATAAAAGTCACCAAAAGAAATGGGAATCCAGTCTGTCTGATTTGTTGGGGGAATTAACCTTCCTGGTGTAGCATCATTGGTAGGAAGAGATTGTGACAACCCGATGCCATGACATATTTGCCTCTAATTTAGTTGATTGAGTGACTATATTATGAAAGATTGTTTTTCCTCTGCTGCTATAAATCTAGCGATCTTAGACCAGATTATTTTTCTTTTTTTTTACAATTAGCTTTGTTCTCACTGTGGAGAATTAAGAAAAATTGCTAATCATTAAGGACGTGTCAACCTGTCCTGAAAATTGGAAAGATGTGTTGTTTTTTGTCCAAGGCTGAAAACATACCAGAAGAGTGATTCTTTTTACTGCTTTCTGTGTGGCGTCCTACCTTTAATTTGAAAGTATGACTAAGTCTTTGTGGATTAGGCTTCCCACTCTTGACAGATATTTGGAGAAGTTTTCTTTATGATGATAAAGAAAACGTACTGAGAGTCTCCTTTGTAATGTGTCAGTACCTAAGCAACCTGCTTTCTGTGCGCTTTCTGCTCTGCTCTTGTGTATTCTGCAATCACTAGGCTGGTAAAAGAACCTTTTTTCTTACTTGGAAAAAAAAAAGAAAAAGAAAAAAAAGAAAAAGGTTACTGTGCCTAATCTAAAGGATTTGATTAATTCTAACTGTTGAAAATGTTAGTTAGCTGGGAGCATGCCTCATTTCCTGATGTGAAAAGATCTCCTTGCCAAATGGAAGTACCTAACATGTTCTGTCATTTGATAGTGTATCCTCATTTTCAACCACCTAGTACCAAAGCACAGGAGTAATCAAGAGAGAACTTGGTTCTAGGAGATGTCAGAATATTTAGGTTTTGAATTGCCTTGTCCCACTGGCAGTGAAGGGAGCCCAGGGTTAGATTTCTGAAGCTCAACAACAGAAGAATAATTTCTGTGATGCTGGGAAGATCTTTTCATCTAAACCCCAGGCAATTAGAGAGCTTTAGGTTAAATAACAGATTTCTGTTCTTCCATATGGTGTTTGTTTGCAGAACTCTCACAGTCTGTTGTAAGACATTGATATAACTGTGCTATGGCTTTGTTGGGCATGTCGTGGATCCTGCAGAAGCTTTTATCTCTACTGTTTACCATGGGCCCTTTGGGCTTGCTAAGAATTACTACTCACAGTAAAGTTTTTATTTCTAGAGGCTATAATTTTCTGTTCCTTTTTTTTTTTTAGTTTTATCTGTGAAGAAATTCTAGAAATGAGATCTGATTATATGTATTTATACTGTGCTGTTGTGTATGTTCATCATTGTGTATATTCATCATTTGCCCAGAACCACTCTATTGCCTTGAACTTACTATGAGCTCCAGGAACTGAGCCTGACATCTGGCTTTTTCTACTGATACATCTCCACAAAAAAATATCAGCCATTACAGTGTATAAGTCTACTAAGAAAAATAGTAATAATCGTCATAAGCAGAGCTAAATTTTGGCTCTATTAAGAAGGATGTTGCTAAACATAAAAATGAAGCCATACTCAAATGTGATTTTGTTGTATAAGAACAGTGGAACAAACATGGAAGAAGGCTGGAAGAGGTTGAATGTATAGTTGTGAAATAGTAAGACTTGCAAGATGTGGTCTTGCTTCTACCCAAGCCAAAGTTTGTGCAAAAAGTTCCCATGTTCCAAGTCCTTTGTCCATGTTCTTACTAAATTCTTAGTTGTGGTCCAAAGTGCTTACACAGATATTTACTATAAAATGAGTGCTTGCTTTATCATCATATGCATTAAGCTTTAGTATATGTTTGGTAAGTAGCAGAGTAGGTCAGTCACGATGGTCATTGCTGTAATGAGGAAATGTGAGACTTTGCATTGATGTTTCAGTACTGCAACATTCAGATTTTATTTGTTGTGAAATTTGTTGATAAAGGTAACAGTACAAAATTATACTGACTATTTTCATTGAAACTCACGTGAGGATTCTACTTCCTTTCTTTGCCACAGTTTCCTTTGGGTTGGTTTCCTGCTTGCTTGGAGTGTTCTGCTTTCCTAACGTTTTGAAATTTAAAAAAAAAGAAATGACAAAACATATAGGATTATTTTTAAGAGGCACATCTATATCTCTTCTTGAGTCTTAATATGAATTTGAGTTTTTTAATATTTTCATCCTTTGGAAGTATTCTGTAAAGTGATACTAAAATTTCAGCCTTTTCCACTTAAATACTCAAACAAAGCTAAAAAGAAAAACTCGCTTATATTTCTGTATGTAGATGTTTAGGAGATGACACTATAGTCATTTGATAAGACTATTATTATATTACTATATTTGACAATATAGTCTTTTGCAGGAGAATACCATTCACCTGCCCAAATGGATGATAATAAACCTGTTCAGGTCACCAGAAATGCAGTACTTGAGGCCAACACTATTGGACAAGTTTCTAGTCCTTTGTTACCTTTGTTACCTGGTCAGACTAAGTAATAATTTGCCTTTTAAAACTTGAATATAATTTCTATTTATTTTTTACAAAATTTGAATTAAATCCAGTGAAATGAATTAGTCTTAAAGTGTTTTGTAAATACTCTTTTTGAAGAGATTTTTTTTTTTTACTTCCAAAGTGCCATTTCATTTCTTAATAATGAGCTTGCTAAATGAAAGGCTTCCTACTTTCATTTCTAACACTAATATTTCTGTTTATGGAAAGTTGCTGTTTGTATTTGCCAAAAATAGAAATTAATTCTGGTACTGTATTTTTGCAGTAAATATGAATGAATAAATACTAACACTTTTTTATTTTATAAAACTGGAAAACCAAACAGTTTTACTAATACAATCATACATCAACAAACACTTGTCAAAGTGTCAGTGTCTCTCCTCATAAAACATAGCTTGACGTGAATCACTTTACAGGTAGTAATTAATTTTATTTAAAAAGTAAAACCAGAATAGTAATTTTTATGTATTTAATTTTCTTCTCCATTCCAGGAGGAGGTATCTTGCTAGATTTGGTGACATAAGGGTCAAAAGATAAACTGTAACTAATACCTCTGTTTATTTTTTTGACAATGTTAAATTAGCAACCCCTCAGACCTCTTGCAGAGAAGTACAACCTGAGTAATTGAACATGTCACTGGGGAGTATGCTTGGTTAAGCTGATTCCTATTATGTTGACTTGTCAGGGACCAATAATTAAAGCTGAAGAGGGATGCTCATTAGTGTCTACAGAATGATTCAAAGAGCAGAAAGGAAGAGTCCTTCAGGCACACCTGCTACTGACACTGCCTGGTGGGATGAAGTCAACCGACCAGCTTGTTTATCTGATGAGTTAGTGGTACAGCTCTAACAAAGAGTAAATGAATTAAGAGGTGAATGTACATGCTCTGTGAATCAAGCTACAAAACTGTATTTGACGTCTTCCCTTTAAGATGTTTGCATTATACTCTCTCTCTACAGAATTTTATTTTTAGTATTTATTGGATAAGATGTACAGCAGTATCTATTCAAATGTCTTTCTCCTCAATCCTTGAGTAATCACTTAAATCATTTTAGCTGGAAACATCATAATATTAATAATCTCTCTGTTTCTTTGAACTCTCAAGGGCCCGCTTGGATAACCTCTAGGAGCTGTACTGCTTTTTGGTGATAAATGCCCTTATTAGCATATATTTTTCACACTTGCCCTTTAAAAAATGAGTAGTTTGGGTTATTTTGGTTTTTTGTTGGAATTTTTTTCATTCCCGCCACCTATGCTACCGACTGTAAAACTTTAATTTCAGTGAAAAACCAAACAGGAAAACACTCTGAATGAGGAAGCTTGAATGGATAGAGCTTGTCAGAGTAGGGGAACAGTATTTGCATAGTAATGCTATGTTCTACCTAGAATTAATAACCTCAAATTTATATGGAATTGGGAGCTTCTTGGGGCTTAAATTGAGATAGTCTTGCACATTTTTCCACAGTATTAATAACATGAGAAACTCCAGTTTTCTCTGACACTCACAGTAATAAACCCACACAACTTAGAAATAAATGTAGACAAAACCAATTTAACGATGACAAACCCTGTGAAACTGGTTATGAAAGCGCAATGTGTAACGGAAAACTGAGGATGTGGCAAGTTTCTTGATGAATAATTTGGTTTTGTTCTTTCAGGTTATCTGTAAATGGTTTTTATCACACAATTTAACATATGTTATTTTGATAAATTCAACTGTTCATCTAGAAACCCATGTGCTGGGTGATCCCCTCTATTTTCCCTTTTATTTTCCCACTTGATCAAGGCAATGCTTCCCTGCTCTAGAATGATCCTCTTCCCTGTAGCCATCTCTAAAATCTTCGTTCTGTGACATTTCATAAGGGTCAGTTAACACAGAATGGACTCCTACAGAGTTTACCAAACACATCTGTGTGACAACCTTCAGTCATTAAAACTACTAAAGTGGACCCCCAGATCTCCTTTACTGTAGCTCACAGCATAGACTTAGAAAAAGAGTAGTAACAGCCTGTTTTCTTATGGAAGGCTGTTACAGATTACAGACTTTGGGGGATAACAGAAAACCAGTGGAAAACCCAGATATTTTTACCAAAAATCTTCCAGTCTTTAGGTGTCCTAAAGACCTATTGAAGTTTGGAGAACTCTGCTCTTGCAGAGTTGGTATCTTCTGAGATCTCTTTGGCTTAAGGCTGGTTGGAAAAACCTGTGTGGACAATACAGTTTTCTTGCCTCTGGGAACCATTTCTCTATAATGACTCCTTTTTTTTTTTTTTTTTTCTTCTCTCTCCAGGAAAAACTGGTGTGGTTTAATTTGGTTATCCAAACCTACAACACTGATAAACTTCCTAGTTTAAACTTAAACTTCCTAGTTTCAACCCCCTGAGTCAGGGGTTGAAAAGCATTTGCACTGGAGATTTTAAGGGTTTGGTGCCACCATAGGAAATAAAACCTTGATAACTTTTAAACTGTAAATTGCTTAAATCTGAGATAGAGCTACCCTTTGGGAATAGCCATTAAATAAAAAATAAGACATGTAGGAATCCTGAGCATTGCCATTTGTAAACTACAGGTCTGCTGGAAGGAGCAAAACTTACATTCTGACTTTTAGTTTGTTCCTTGTCATCTCTCACTTTTTAATTGAAGTGCTATTGAATCAATTTTTTAAAATCATGTTAATCAGCGTGATCTGTATCACTATAACACTTGTAGCCCAATGCCACTTGTCAGTAACTTAAGTGTGAGTTTTTCATCAATAACAAAGAAGTTGTGATGTCTAATAAAAATGGATATGAACAATCAAGTAATCAGCTTTCAAAGGTGACTCAAAAGGATCAGACTCCTAAACATAAATACCATCACAACTTCTACACTTATTTCAAACTCAGGTCTCCAGACCAGAGGGAGGCCTGTGACTTTTGGATGATTTTCAACCACCTAGTACCAAAGCACCTGAGTAATCAAGGGAGAACTTGGTTCTAGGAGATGTCAGAATATTTAAGTTTTGCATTGTCTTGTCCCACTGGCAATGAAGGGAGCATTTTATTGATAATAATATAATCTGTCTTGGGAAAGAAACAGGACTTCTGGATTGCTCACTTGGCAGCTGAGTGTAGTGAGCCAACACAAGAAAAAAACAGTCTTGTGTCAACACCAAAAAAAGTCTTTCTTTACAAAGACTTCATGGTAGCTTATTTGCAGAACTGTATTCTGCATTAAGTGTGTAAGCCAGAGTGCCCATGTAAGACTAAAGACATTCCTTAAGTAGTGTTTTTCAAATTGCCCTACTGAGGCATATGATGATGAAAAACTTGCAAGTAATTCTTAAGCGCAAGTACTGTAAAACTCTTGTGATTAAATTTGCCATGGGTCAGTACAGAGCTAGCAGTGCACTGTTACAAAGTGCAAGGAATACCTATAAAACCTGGGGAAATGTGGCCAAGGGGGATGGAACAGGGATCCTGCATCTCAGACAGGCCATTAGCACTTTTTCCATGATGCAAACATCTAGCAGCAACTTTGCCAAATCCTGCTAACAGCACAAAAATCTGCAATAGAAAATTGAAAAAAGATACCATGAATTCTTCTTAAAGCTATGTGAAGAATAAACATAAAAGGGTTCTCCCTGTTCTTATTTTCTCACTCAGATTGTACCATATATATTCAAAGGGCTTTCAATGTCACAGCAAAGCCATAGCTGTTTAAAACAAAAGACTACATGAAAAAACCTTTGAGGATTCACTTCCTTTTTTTCCTATGTTTGAATAAACCCTAAATATTTACCTTTATTTATATGGTGTGAAAAATAGCTCTCTGGATAACTTTTGAACATTTACCTGGACTGTGGAAGTCACAAGGTGGGGCAAGAACAAGGATGCAAACAGTCCATCAGCTGTGGCTGAGGATGCCTCCTGCCATACGGAGCTCTTCTGTCTCTGTGGTGTGGAAGCTGCATCCTGACTCCAATGAATATAGCACTCAGACTGCTACATTTTTGTGGGAAATTTTAATTGCTGTGAATTGGTATTTTCAGATTATGAACTTCGAAAAGTTTCAGTCTTTCTCAGTTTGTAAAGGTCCAGTGGAGGGTAGGGACAGCAAGAAAGCAAACCCAAAGAGGGAATGTAACTCCCCATTCAGTGGGACTAAGGAAGTCCAAACCTCCTGCCTTTTTACCCAGTGAGGTGACCCAGCGTAGGCTGGGGACAGTCACCTTTCTATATTGTTGAAGGTGGGTTATTCCCCGCAGAAACAACAAAATACAACCTGTCATCTTTATCTGTTTCTATCTAAGGGCAGTTGGACTGCAGTGGCTTCCAGCAAATGCAGTTTAGCTTGGCAACTTCTTACACTGCAATACATAATAAGGCACTGTATCTTGTCAGAGGAGGTTTCATTCTAATTTAAGACTTTACAACATAAGAAAATATGTGATCAGCACAAAGGTGTTCACTTTTGGTCTTTGAAAGGAAAAGGATTTTCCTTCTCAAAAAAGCATTTTCAGTTTTATGTATTAGAGGAGGAAAAGGCAGGAAGTACTTGCAGAAGGAAACTTGAGTTGGTCAGAATGATGAGTGAGACAGTATTCTTCGGCACATGTGTTTTGAGTAGATAATTTGGGGGGGAGTGTGTGTGACATTGTTCTTACAAATCAAAAGACATTGGTATGTATGAGTTTTAAATAATAAAAATGAAGAAAAAGGATTGGAATTTTAAAAATTGAGATATTATGGAGGAAGAGCTGAAAGCAGCTGAGCATTACCTCAATACTGGTGGCAAGATACAGAGTCCTACCAGTTTACTTCCCAGCAAAGGACTCAGTGAGAGGGAGAAGAGGGCACTGCCAGCAGCGATGGGCTGGAAGGTGGGGGCTGGTGCAGCCTCCTTGAGGTTTATTGAATTAAATTGATTTAAAGCAGCTGATGAACTAGACTGCTTACACTGAATGGAAGCAAAGGCCTAAAAAAGGGAAATATAGGAGAGAAAAAAGTATGATATGAGATGCATTTGGAGTCGATGAGCATAAGTGAGAGGTAAATTTTTCAGGATGGGATGAATGAATCTGAGTTGCAGCTGAATGAGTTTTTCATTCATTAGTCTGTTCTATCCTATTGCATTCCTAGTGCCCAAGGCAATCACAATGGAAGGGATTAAAGTCACTGACCTTAATTTGCTTTAAATCTGAAAAAAAGTCCTGAACATGTGTTCCTTAGGCAGAGTTTACTTGCCTGAAAAATTTCCTTGTTACTGGGGGGGGGGGGGGGGGATGATCATAATTTATGAACAACCACTTTTAAATATTAGCCTTGTCTGTCTTGTCTACAGAGAAGCAGCACTAGCTTTTGCAGTTGCTTTGTTTATCAGCGGTGTCTCACAGTCTTTGCCCTGGAGACTGTGACAAGCCTGGGTAGAGATAGTATCCTTGTTCTTTTCTCTACTGCTCAGTCCATTTAAAGATAATAGGCCATGCCCAGCATGACCAATGAAAAAGGGAAATGGCATTTATCTTGCTGGCATCTTTTGATAGCTTGGGACCATGCTCTGCTTGATCCATGGGATCAACTCCATGAACAGTCTATAGGGAGTAAAATATTCAGCAACACCTTTGAAACACAAAGATCTATTGTAATTTGTGCTCTGTGGCCTCAGCTTTTCTCTAAAAGCTGTTTCTACTTGTCTTACTTAACAGTGTAAAAATAATCCAGCTTTCTCTGCAGCCCTTTTAGAGGACAAAATTACTGTAATGGAAATAAATGGAAATACAGTTAGCCATCTCTACAATATGTCTTCATATGTTTGATCACAAATAGCTTGAAATCCAAATCCAGATCTGGCTCTGCTCCATTGCATCATGTTTTGTTAGCTAGAGAATTACGAACATTTTTAATAAATAAATGTAAAAAAATAAATAGTAATGAAGGGACAAGCAGGAAAGAGACACATAATTATTCAGTGAAGCAAGTGTCTTACAGAGAGGAATAGAAATTTAGAACATTATCTGCTTTCCTTAAGAACAAGGAACCTGAGAGTTGCATTGATTAATGGCATTAAGTATCTTCACAGGAAAGAATTACTGAGTAGTAATAGCCACCACTCTCCCCTGCTTGTTCTGAAAGTAAAGGAAAAAGCCAGTAGTGTTAAAAGCCAAACTTAAATGCATTCAAATGAGAAGTATGGGATGCATTTCAGTGGTGATGACTGGTGGCAACTGAAAAAAGTACTGTTAGAATGGGAAAGTGGGTGTCCATTTTTTGATACATGAGATGAAGAGTAAATGCCTTTCTGAAAGAATTCTGACAAATACAAGATATTGGACTCACTACAGAGATCATTATGTGAAATGTAATCCCTCATTTTATACAGAAATCTAACCTAAATTATCTGATATTTTCAAGGGTTTAACTTAATGGAGTTAAGCCTACTTTGTTCTTTATGTGGGTAGTGTGGATGTCAAAATCAGAACAAATTGGATTTACACTCACCTGCAACAAAGCTGAATCTGACCCTTAGAGTACAGATTACTATGAATACAGTACACATTATAATTGTAGGAAATAAACCTCAGAAGTCCATATGTGTATAAACAAAAGACTCTAATTGAAATCATCATTGAAGTCCAATGTTATAAACGAAAGATATGTAAACCCAAGATGTCTTGGGTTTGCATAAAATTAATTACAAGGTAAGAGCAATAATTAATTCATTCTATTATGTTACTGGTAAAGAAGGACCTGTTACTTTGTATTTTTAAACAGTGATTTTAGATCGTAAATAGGCAAACTACATCTTAACGGAAAAGAAATATGACTTTGAGTACAGTTAACACTTTTTTAGAAATCTTAAAAAAAAAATAAATCTGGTAATGATGAGCATGTTCTAGGTGCTATAGAGCCCTAAAAGAAAGCTGTGTCCCGCCCATTTAGTATCTGTTTTACTTGTTTTATTGCCCATTGCTGGCATTATATCAAACATTTCCTTACTAGGCCCCAGCACTTATATGAAGCTGTGCCAAGGTTATTCTGTATGTAATCCAGAAAGCCTTTTTCTGCTGCAGGGAAATCACTGAGTTAAGGGAATGATTGTGTTCTGTTGTTAGTTTTTCTTCAACAGATTTGAATTACTCTGTCTTAGCTTTATTAGTATTGTTGTCTGTTGTACTTCATAATCAGAGCAATACAGCAAACAGTTCATTCAGCCCTCGGGAAAATTTCAAACCCAGCATGTAAATAGATACAGTTGATAAGAAAGGAAACGGAAGAGAAGTGTACTGAGAAAGGATGGGGAAAATGGTGGCTCAAGAATAAGGCAAATAGGTGAAAACTGTGGAGTCAGAAAGGAGAGTAAAATGCTGAGAGGCATTAGCAGGAAGGAACTGAATAGTTATGACATATTCAGACTACATCCTGGAGGGCCAAACTGGGATCTGACAAGAGAGGAAAAAAGAAGAATGGAGGAGCAAAGTAAGTGACCAAATACATTAAATACAAAACCTCATATTTAACCAAAAGATAACTTGAAAGTAAGTTAATACAGGTCATGTTTATACTGCACATCGCAATAGATTTATTTTGGAGACTTGTTTGGAACATACACCAACCTGAGTTTTCTTCTCCTTCTCTGTGGATTTAGGGTTTTTGTATATTTGTCTGGTTTTTTGCACTGAGTAATCAAATAAGTCTTTCAGTCAATAATTACACCTTTCACTGGGCTTTCAATATGTCATCATTTGGGAAGCACAGCTCATAAAAACATATTCCTCAAATTGGCTAAGTGGGAACTGTGAATGGGACAGTTAGTCCTCTTCTGTGAATGAACTGCATGACCTCTTAATCTGTGAGGTCCTACCAATTTGTATGAGAACCAAACTTCTGGTAAGTTCCTGGAAGAACTGAGTCTATAACTTAAAAAAGTAATGGTTTTTATTTTCATACTGATGGATCAGTTATGATAGAAAACAATGTAAAAGAAAAATTCACCTGAGTACAGTGGTGATGGATGGCATATTAGCTCTAGTGAACTGAAGTTGAGGAAGTATTCTTATGTGCAAAGGATCAAAAATTCCAGCTGTAGATTGTGCTGGTGAAATGGCATGCACATCTACATCTAGTTTGTTTGTAAGACTTATGCTTGTAACAAACAGCTAAAAATTTTAAATTTGTCATTTAGAGATGGTGTTTCCAACACCTGATAGAGAAGGGCACAAAACAAAAGTATCATGTGTTTACCCTGCAGTGGTAGTGTTAAATTAGAGGTTTTGAAGAATCCGAACTGTCCCTACTTACAGAAGCAGCACGAATCTCGCCTAAATTCTGACTTGGTTCTGTTAAAGGAGCAATTTTCAGATCAGGTAGCAAAGCTGCTGTTGTTTACAAGCCTGAGTGCCAGTTTCTCCTTGACCATCTCACTGCCTCAAGGGAACCTTTGAGTAAAAGCATTGCAGAAAACAGATTTTGGACCAGTAAATAAGCTGACCTTCCTGTTTCACTGAATAGTGATAAACTCTGTAGCCCTGAAATAATAACCCTGCTCTTCATCTGCTACATTAGTGGATTTGAAAAACTGTGCATTTCCTGGTGGTATGCACTGGAGGTATTACAAGCCTAATTTTAGGATTAAGAACTCCACCCTCTTTCAGTCTTCACCTGAATGTCACCTCAGGGAGTTGCAGTTCTCATTTTCTTGTACTCACTTTGCCTTAAAAATTTTCAAATAAATTGAAGATTATTTCCTTCTGCACTGGAGACCATAAAAGCATGACAGTAAGGAATTGGCAAAGGCCATGAGCTTTGCCTCAGTTTGCAGAAGTACCCCAAAGCTGAGACGCTTAGCTAAGCTATCCAGACCTCTCTTGAACCTGCAGGATGTACTAGAAATAACTGCAAGAGCAAGCTTTCTTACAAGGAAGGGTATCAGAGCTGCTCCTTATGACCACAAGTTAGAGCTAGAAATTAGAGAGAAAGACACAGATAATAGGAACAACCCTTGAAAATAACTGCTTCTTTTTGAACCTCGAGTAAAAATCCATTTTAGGTTTAGTTCCAGTTTTGGTTGAAATGTAAGTTGACTTTTGTTTATCCAAAAGACTTTGACTATCATAGGCTATAACTGAATTAAATTCCAGGTCAAATTACATGGTGTCATTTACTCTGCATGTGTTTTTGATGTATTTTGCTTAGTAAAACACTGTACGTCCTTTTTCTGGCTTTAACTAATCCTCACAACATTGCTGTGAGGCTGATAAGTAATATCCTCATTTTACAATCAGAGATAGAAAGGTTATGTGACCTGCCAATGTATACAGAATATAATCAGCATCAGGACTGGCAGTAATACTTCAGAGTTCCTAGTTACTAATCCTATCTTGGAAAATATATGAGATATTCTGCATTTTGATTCAATAAAACTTTTCTCTTTGTGTAAATCTGCTCTGTTTCTATTCAGGGATTGCGTAAAACAGACTTGGAGGTTTTTCCTATCATGTGCTGTACATAAGTGTAAATAAATGATCAAATGAAGACTAAAAAAAAAGGAAACTTATTTCCAAAGAAGTATCAAAGTCATGGGAAATTCGATTTGGAGTAAAAAAACTCTTGAGTTTAAATAGGCTAATGAATTACTGTATGTTGTTCATCTTACTGCCAGCTGATTCTTCTGGTTTTTAATGCCTTGCTATGCCCCTTTGTAAGTAGTCTTGCCTAAAGACACTATAAAATTAATATCTTTCTCTAAATAGCGTGCATGACTTAAGGTATCACACACAAATAAGTGAAATGAACCATGTTCCCAGGTAAGTAGTCACTTTTCCAGTGAACCCTTTCAGAAACCTGTACATGAAATTGGTCTAAAAAAGATATAATCTGCTTCTGTTTTTCCTAGTAGCTGCTGCGAGTGAACCTAATGATTATTTAACTTGTGGTGGAGTGGTCCACGTGTTCTCTTAGTGTCTTCCATGACACTGAAGCCACCTGAGGACACTCCCATCCCAAGCACTTTCTCCACATCCGTGCCTGTCCTTCACTATGATAACCCAGTGATTTTTGTGGCTTTGTTGTGAATTGGATCCTTGAAATGGTCTGGGCAAAAAGTAAACCTCCCCCTAATCTTACTTTTCCTTCTATCTCTGCCTGAAGAACTCCCAGAATGAGTCATTTGATTATCTTGAAGACATGTGGTTTTGGTGATGCAGGTGGATCATAGCCCTAACACTCAATTGATGGTAACTGGGAAGCAGTGGGCTATGTATGGAGTATAGAAGAAAAAGGACAATCAGAGCTTTATATGGCACGGAAAGAAGGGGAACTTTTAAAACCGAATTGATCTGTAGAATATATGGCTGAGGCTTCTACTGGAGATACAATTCAATATAAATTTTTACAGTGCTGCACAGATTGTCCTTTGCAACTTCAGGTCTTACCAGCCCTGACTTCAGCATAACTCAGGATATAAAGTCTTTCCAGTAAGAGAATCCAAAAAACGTATACCCTGAGCTGGTGGAGGATAGATACTTAACTGTACGCAAGTGGCCAGAGCCACTGACTTCTCACAGTTAAAAGTAGGTGGGTGTTCAGATGCTGAAAGGATTTTTTGGCTCTGTGGCCTTTTGCGTTATTTTTCAGAAACTTACAGTAAGTTTTGTTTCATGAAGCAATAGTTTAAATACTATTTTTTGCCCCTGGCTTTTGTGGCAAGTCTAATTTTAGGCCTTGACCACTTAACTACCATCTTAATGCCTTTGCTTTTAAAAGAACATAGAAACAGCATGGGCTTTTTTGTCTGCATCATCAAAGCACTGCACCTTCCGACAAAAACAGTGTCTAGTCTGCAGTAGGCCAAATGCGTCCTCCTGAGAGTCCATCTGCTGAATTTCACAGCCAGGAAGAATTTCATCAACTATAGGTAAACAGTGTTTTACAAAAAGAAACATTTTCTTTTTTTCCTAATGCTTGCCTGAGCAATAGGCCTTTGAAGTAAATGAAAAAAATTGTTATTGCCTTAATAGACCCCATGTAAAGCTCTAAGCAAATGTGCTCCTTTTGCTGATTATATATTGGGGATTTTTATGTGGTAGAAAACAAAAATAAAAAAAATTTAAATAATTGCCCTTTAACCAGGGTGGAGTCAAAATATTGTAAATTAGGGAAAATGAGGGAATCCTGTCAGGTTTACAGAAACAAGTCCCATTCGAGTTAGGGTTCAGGAGTGGTATTTTATTTAATAATTTATGCCTCTTTTAAAAATCAGAAATAATTATAGGGATTAGTTAACAGTAACAAATAAAAAGCGCATTTAAAATTGACCTGACAGGGCATTTTTTTGTCATAGTGACTGATGTGTACAGTCCATTCTTTTAAAAATTCAACGAAGCTTATTTGAATTGTAAATTGGCAACACATTCATACCAAAGTCTTATTGTGTGATAGTGTGACAAATTACAAATGGAATATTGGCCAGGCTTCCATTTCTTGCATTTTTTTCCTAGTTTCTGCTGCTATTATCATTAATCTGTTTTACAGAAGCTCTATAGCGGACGGTTCTGGACATGGAAAGTACATTAAGTTTCATTGTTGGCTGTAGCAGGACTCTGTGTGGCTTCGGTGACCTGTGACTTCTCCTATTGGTTGTAATTCAGTACAGTTGCTGCTAGGTTTGCGTCCTGCTGTGTGTGGACTTAAGCGATTCTGGCATAGTTTATGCCTGACAGCTCATGTCATAAGTATTGGATTACAGAGCTTTTGCTAAATTGTGTTAAGAATATCTTAAGAAATGGTGCTTGAATGTGGTCCTTTAAAAAAATGAAATGTATACAAGTAAATCTTAAAGAACCCGTTATCAGAAATGAGGTGAATTCTCCCTTTTTAAGTCTTATGTGAACGTGTAAGAATGTTGGAGATGATTAAATGTGGTGATGTCATGTACTACAAGGCATTGTTTAATTCCTTTGCAATTTAAGATTTAATGTTTTATCCAATGGGGAAGAAATGGGGAGTTACTCCAGCGTATCTTTGTTCCCTGCAGCCCCAGGCTGAGTGTTGGGGGTGTTCCTCCCTGGGGCTGATTGTGCTGGAGCAAAGGTCAGACAAACAAGGAATGGTGCTCAGGATGCAATTTAAGGAGGGACTTGGAGGGTACGTGGTGGTGTAGTGAGAGAGAGAGAAAAAAAGAAGGTAATTCTGAAAGAATATTAAAAGGGACCAAATCAATTACTGGCAGCAGCTCTTTCTGCTGCCACTCACCACCTGGCTTTCATATTAGTTCATTTTGCTTCTATCCTCTTAAGGGTGATCTCCTATTATCAGACATTTCCTACCAGAGCTTAAGTTGACAAATTTATGCCAACTCACTGCAGTTTTGCAATATGCTCTGTGAATCATGAAGGAAATAAGCGTCTGGGTATTTCTGGCTTGAAGTTCTTTTGTTGTATGTGCTTGTAATGATATCTCTGATTTCTTTTATGTTTGTCTTGCACTTTGCAAGCTGTTCAACCCCCATGGTCTCTGCCTTTGTTTATGTATTCACTCAGGCTTCTGGTTTTGGAATTGGTGAACTAGGAAACTCAGGCCACAGTTTTACATATAAGTAAAGATGCAATTTTTTTTGTCGTTTTGTGTAATGTTGTGTTTGTTTTTGGCACCTAATAGAGCAAAAGACCTAGGTTTGAATTGCTCCTTCAGTAACAGGCATTTAACCAGTGCACCTGGTCTGGGTTTCTCTTGCAGTGAGGGAAAGAAGAGTTGATGGGTGGTGCTTTCTGAAAGGGTGTTCACCTGGTATCTGAATTGAGGTCTGAAATTGCTTCTCATGACCAAAGTACCTGGAAAGGCTGTATCAGTGAATTCCTAGAATTAGGCTGGATAAATGCAGATCAAAATACAATCATGGAATGCGTACATGCTTAGTACCTGAACTGTTGCTTAACAAATGGTATTTCTTCTTCAGGCACAAGGTACACTGATCCGTAAGACTAATGGTGGGAACAGAACAGAACAGAAAGAGTGATAAATTTTATGGTTTTTTCTGTTGTCAAACAGTTGTGTGATTTTTGAGTCATTTAATTTGCCTGTGCATCACTTTATCCAGCAAGAAATTGAATGTTTTCCTTGCAGTTCTCCCAGAGTTTTCATTCTAGCATGAAAGCATCAAAGTAATAAAAAATATTTTTTTCATATCCTTGCAAAATGAAAATTTTACAGCCTTGGAGGCCTCTTAATTTAGAAAAGCTGAGGATCTGGCCTAGAACAGTCCAATGTAGTTTAATTTGCCGACAGTCAGTGTTAAGTAGTCTTTTCCTTTGACTAGGCTGTCTGTTGAAATTTCTGCATATTCACTTGTCACTCTTTCAAGATTTCTACTATTTTGGTTTTTTCCTACCATTCTTACTGAACAAAGACAAGGAAGTATCTAATAGATGAAGGTGAAGTCTAGTAACATGGTTCAGTGGACTAATACTTTAATCTGTGAGACCCTAAGATCAAGTGGACTCAATTTCAAGCCCTGCCACTATTAATTTAATCTTTAGTAATGTTGCAGGTATTGAGAGCCTGGAGTCTGCAGGTGTTTGCTGTTGGGGAAACAAGCAGCACCTTCGCCCTCCTGTAATGCAGTCTTTAATGCAAAAAGACATCTTCCTGATTTAAGGCATGTCCTTTAGAATGATCCTGCCCCAGTAGATCATGAGGATGATCTTTTCTAGGGTTTCAGGAGCAGTAATTTTGTAGCCAGTATGAGAACGACTGGTACAGATCTTTATGATGATTTTATGTATAATTCTAATACTGCATGGGAAACACTTGCATTTATGGCTTTTGCTAAAAGTTCACTTTAATAGAGTCTCTTGGGATACCTTTAATAAACTTATGTCAGAGTTGCTTCAAAATTAATTGACTGATCAGTTTCACAGATGCCAGATGGGCAAAAAGCAGGCTCCTGAAAGATTACAGAAAGCTGCACAGAAGGTTAAAACTGGGAACAACTTAAGAAACACTTGCGTGGTTATAGGGTGCTCCTTCCGTAAATTCAGTTGAATTTTTGCTTGCTGGACCCCACTTTTACCTTGTTTGATTAGCTTTTTGTCTGGTTAGTGGCAAAAATATGTAAGCATGCGGGCTTGCATGTATGTGTTGAACATACATTTAAACAGTGCTTGAATCTGTTGTTTTTCTATATGCCATGTCTCTGTTAACACATGCACACTCATGTGAATTCTGCATGTGAATAGCAAAATTCTGTGTGTACAATAAGATAACTTCAGGAAGTCTACATAATGGAAAACATTAGGTTTTGATGGATTTTTTTGGTTTTTTTCTGTGTTGTTTCTGAGCCTTCCCAAGTAATTTTTCGGCTATTCACAATTCTTGTTCATGAGCAGATGCAATAATACTTACCTGTTTAATAATATACGATATTATTTCCTTTGGGAAAAAGATATATTTGAAATACTTTGAGAAGGAATAAACAACAAGACTTGTAATTAAGTGTTGCTATTTTAAGTGAAATGGGTTTCAACCATCAACAGCCTGTCCTTCTCAGCCTTTAGGAGACTGCTGCACATGATGAAAAGTTTAACTTGTCAAGTATATATTTAGACGTAGAAATCGGAAAATCGGGCTCCATGAGTGATAATTATCAGCACCTGGAAATAATTTGTACCAGAGAGTTAAAAACCAAGTTTTCTCTCTCTACAGATTGGGAGTTTTTAACCTTCCAGTCACTGGAATACTCCCCTCAGCTTACAGTGACATGGCTTGTGGTTCATTCCCACTAGTAAACATGGCACCAAGCAATTAGATTGTCATTAGAAGATGAACATTAGCTTTGTAAAACAGGATTAAGAATAAGCTGAGAACAAATGATCAGCTAATGTATGCAGTTCATAAGTAACGCTGTACACGCAGGGGACTATTGAGGGTAATGGAATTCCCTTCCACTGGCTTTCAATAGCCACTGGCTCAGGCTCAGATTCTAGTTTTCCTTCAGTTTTATTGCGTTCATCCTCCAGAATTACGGTAACTTTCTAGTGGGATAAAAGTTCCTCCTCCTCCAAAGTGTAAAATAGTAGGATGTTGTTGAGCTGGAAGCTCTGCAAAGACAAGAATGAATTTATTCTTCTGATCTGTAGGAAGGGTGCCCCTGAAACAGCCTCTTCCCAGATCCCTCTTCTGTTTGCTCCTTATCTGTGTGCAGGTACCATCTAAGCAATTTCTCCTGTATCTTCAGGGCTGCATTGTTATTGCCTAGTTAAATATAATCTTTCCCTAATGCTTTAGAATTAGTGTAGGCAAGAGTAGGCACTACCAGAGTAAAGCATGTGTACATATACATTTTCTTAGTGAGGGCAGCAACATTGCTATGCATACAGACGAGAAATACCCTTCAAAGGTGTTTGGTTTTGAAATTGCAGAAAACAGTTATCATCTCTATTACTGGGAAAAGGAGCAGAAATGTAGTAAAAATTAATGTAAACATAGTTCATGTAAGTTAAATATTTAGTAGATATTGTAGTATGACATCATTTTTATGAATATCTATGAAGTACAAGAAGTAGCATGTTAATAATATTTTTAATTATTTAATATAATTTTATAAACTATTTATGAAAAGATTCTAATATGGTCAACAGCGAGGTTCCACAACAAGATAGGAATTTTAGGTAATATTTTCTTATTTTTATGCAAGTAGGTAGCAAACGAAACAAAGAACTGAAGAAGGAAAATACAATCTGTCTCTAGAAGAGCGCTTGTAAGCGCTTAGTTGAAAGTAAATTAATTCATTCAGTATTTCATTCTCTGAGAATGATGAGTTACGCAGAGTAACTAAATCACGGGCTTTTAATTGTTACTTTCTTTAGTATTTTATATGAACATTCAATATAATTAAGTTTATTAGATAGTATAGATTTAGCTTAATCTAGGAAGTATATAATGGAAATATAATTATGCAAGAAAAATGGATATTAAACTTACATAGTTTTCTTTTATCATACTAAATGTTTCTGCAATTAAACTCTACTGAAATTTTTTGAGTTTGGAATTTCATCAGTTTTAATGGATCTCAGTTATTAAACATCTGCCAGATTAGCACCATCATATATAGTTTTAGAATCAGAGACATAAACATAAGATGAACTACTCATTTGAATACAGTTTTTCGTATGCTGAATTATTTGGATGAACTGGCATAATAGAAAGCTGGTAAATTTGGATACCTGATTTTCAGAAGCGCTGAGTGCGCGCTGAGTACTACAGTCATGCAGTGGTGGATATGCACTGTATTTTACAGTTCTCATTAAATTGTTACTGGGAAGAAATTGGAAAAAGATGGCATGTAGAAATTACTTTTCTTCACAAGATGTCTCTTTTCATGTGATTCAGTCCGAATAAAGTTTAGGATTGTATGGCTTGGACATTTTCTGAAATATTTCTGTCGTTGATTTGCCAAACACTTCCTTCTTGCTTTCTTTCTTGCTTTCTCTCTTGCTTTCGCTCTTGCTTTCTCTCTTGCTTTCTCTCTTGCTTTCTTGGTTTCTTGGTGTTTTTAAGAGAAAAAGAAACAGGGAGAAAAAAGGGGGGATGGGAAGGCATGAATGAGAGATTGAATTTGGGAGTGATCTTTCTCTTGTTACATGATGTGAAGCATGTGTGGGAAATGTTTTCATCTTCAGAAGTCATTTGCCCCATGCAGAGAATGCTTGAAATGAAAATAACTTCCCAAATTAAAATAGAATGTCTAGTTTTTTTATTTAGAGACACATAAAGACATAGTCACTCTTAGACACACAGACAGGACTTACTAGGGAATGCATTTTATCTGATCCTCTATTCTTGCTAAATATCACATTTATAAGATGCTATTTGGTAAACTTTAATGCAGAATTATGTTCTCGTATCAAAAACATTTAGGCTTTTATTCCACTTTACGAATTGATATTTCCTCACTATATGTGGGTTGCATTTCATGAACATCATGTTAAAATGCCATAAGAAATTGAATGGGTGACCCTCCTCCTTCATGGAGCCACAAATATTGTCTTTTTCAATCAGTGTTAATAACTCCATCTTGAATTTTCCTTTTACTCTCATTTTAACTAGCATTTTTTACATCTGGTTGAATGTTTGCTTCTCTTACTACTATTTGTTGAATTTGAGAACCAAATAGTTCCAGCCAAAGCTTTTAGCATCCGGTCAATGGGACTGGGAGCTTGGATGCCTCATGTCCCACATCTCCAGGCTGAGCTTTCAGGCTGGGCTAGGTATTTCCTTCCAGAATCACTGAGATGTGTCATGGGACCAGTAGTCCTGCTATTTTTGGAAGCCATTTAATGCCTGTTGTAGTCCAGTGACAAATGGCCTTTTTGGCTGTTTTCAGCTGGCCCAGCTTCTTTAATTAATCTTGCTGTAATGTCACACTTCAACTTCTGCAATTGTTCTCTGGCTTTCCATGCTGAGGAAAGTTTGGGGTTGTGTGACAATCTGGCTGCTTACATTCACTGTGTGCCATTTCACTAGTTTAAATGCACAGGATTCCTATCTTTGCCTGTCCAGGCTCTTGTTGACTTTAAAAGAAAAGGAGATGTAAAAAAAAAAAAAGTTAGTTTGATAAATACAGAGTGTAAAAGATAGTGTACATTGAAACAGAATGTTCCTAGATATACTTAACAAACTTAAGTATCTAACATTACATAAAAAATTCTCTCTGGTTTACAGACATTGCATTTAAAGTTTTTCTGATAAAGCTTCATATTTTTTGTAAAGCAAAGTTTAATAGGTAAAAAGTAAATACAATAGTATATGGTTATTATCTTGTAACCCTATCAAATCTGGCTGAAGGCTCAGGTTTTCTGTACAGAGCAAGAAGATAACTTCAAAAGCTCAAATAGTTTGTAGTTTGGAGAAGCACTCAACTGAGAGAACTTAAAGATCAAAGCGAGAATATCTGATTTTAATGATGCAGAACATATGCTTCACCAAAAACCTTTTGGATTAAAAAAGTTAATGCAATCAAAGAGAACTGAACTCTTTGTTTGGATCTAAGAGCTCTATGTTGAAGAACTCTGCACAATATCCTTTAGTGCGCTGCTACAGTAGTTTTGTATAAGGAGTGAGTTAAAGGAAACTTAAGAGAAAACTGAACCTGAGGCTCAGCAACTTTTGTTCTGAAGATCTAAAATATTTTTGTTGAAGAGCCCTGAAGAGTGTTGAATCTGCAGATAAGCATAAAAAGCAAGACTGTTCTCTGGGAACCTGATTAGCCTTACTCAAAACCGAGAATCCAGAAGTTCCTCTGAAGAGTTTTTTATTTACAGTGAATGAAAAAAAAACCCAAAAAAACCCAAAAAAACAAAACAAAAGAAAAAAAACCAGATAAACACAGACATAGCAGCAAGAGGGAAAAAATGCCCAAGGGTGTAAAAGTTTTCTTTCATTTCAGTTTAGTAAAGAGAGATAATGTAGTCCCCATTCCTGGACAGAACAACATTGATAAGATCAATTTTGGGAATGAAAAAAAGATATTAATTGAATGACAAGTGTAAAGAAAAAAAAAATTACTGGACAAGGAAGATAGGTGACAATTCTGTTTTGCAATAGCTTCTCAGAGTCTCTTCCAAAGTCCCTTGAAAGCAATGGAAGTTTTTCCATTGATTGCAGTGAGTTTGGATGAGAAACTGTAGGAAAATACAATATGTATTTCAAAATAAAGAATATATCAACAATAATGTATACAGTGTGTTGGTTTCATGTGTATATAACTGTATATCTCTATCTACATATGTGGACTTTGATGCTCCATCTAAGTCTCAACTCAGGATGTTCTATGATTCTATGAAGGATTGTAGGCAGACAGCATTATTTTATTCTTTCTTTTAAACATACTCTGGAAGCACCAACTCAGTCACTTGCCACTTGCCAGAAAAAAACAACTCTTACTAATGTAAACATTTACTTTTTTTTCCCATGCCATCACTAGCATCTGTTTTACTGATAGCTCTCATTTCTTATTTGTTGTGACACTGCTGTTTTATTCTTTTTGTCTGTGTATTTGAATCTTTCTGAAATGTTTCTTGGAAAGCCCTTAGGGGAAGAAAGGGCTGTTCCCCCTTTCCTAAAGTTAATAAAGATAACTGTTTAGGTTGTTTTTTTCCTACCACCCTGTTGTTAAATTTTGATTCAGACCAGTCCCAGAGTAGTGTGAATGGCTTGAGCTCCATTGGCCTTGACAAAACTAGACAGAAGTATAGGATCCAACTCTGAACCTCCTTACGTAAGTGGAAGCTGTGCTTGTTATGCCACCACTGGTTTATTTTTCTGTGATACGAAACTCATTCTACAGCTACAGAAACTCACTGAAGCTGGTCAGGTAGAAAGCCAAAGTTAATAGAAATGTTCAGCACATTTTTACTGAAGCAGTGCTTTTTGCTCTGTGATGTGACTTTCAAGGCTAAGGAGTAGCAAAATCACAAGCTCCATTTTACATTTACTGGATCATTTTGCATCTGATCTTTTGTGCTGTCCTTGCCTTGAGTACACCTGGTATGCAAACAAGCTAAAGCAAGACAAAAAGATCCTTTTGATATTTAATAGCTGAGCATCCCAGCATGTATGACTGGGCTCATCATGAGATAGAGGTGAACTGGGTTTTGGGCATCAGGCATGTTTTGGAGGGAGGCCAGGTTTGTAAGCTGTTGAGTGTAACAGAAAATCCTCACGGTTACTCCTCTGCTCTTTATTGCTGGCTGTATTTTGACTGAGATTAACAGACAGCTGAGAGCAGACACACTACTACAGATTCCACCTTCTTCTACTTGCCATTCTTCAAGTCTATATGTGATAAGTTGTCAGGAAAGCAGTGTGGAATACTCTGTGGAATGCCATTGACTTTGGAAAATACATTACTTACATATGGCAGCCCCCATTTGAGAGCAAAACTGTGCTGTGAGGACCCAGTGAACCCTGTTGAGTCCTGGAAGAATTTTTAAACTTCAATTCAATGTGACTCTTGAATGTCACAGGGCAAGTCAGGGCTCTGGTAGTATTAGTGTTAAGAGAGATTATTCTGTCTTGCGTTCTGGACATCTGAAAAAAGTCCGATTGCAAGAAACCCATCGATCAGTAATTTCAGATACTTTCTAACTGTAGTGACAGGTTTTCAGTGGCTGCTCTGTCAGGCTACCATGGTATGTTCTTGTCACACAGTGGAGCTGAAGACATTGGCTTGTCTACCTTTGCCTCTTGAGGCCTTCTGCAGTCATAGTGGAGTCTGTTCCGGAGTCTCAGTGACATTTACCACATCTTTGTAGCCACTCTTTGGTGATGTTTAAAAATACTTTGCTTGTAGGAGGCTGAATGCTCAGATTGCTATGAGTTTTCTGACTTCCATCTCCCTTGGAATTAGAATTTCTGAGATGCCCAACAGCTGTTTCTTCAGGTGCTCGCTGACTGCTGACCAGTGAGTGTATCTAATGCATCATTCTTAATTGAAAGCAAGTGTCAAGTTTTTAACAGATAGTATGGGATTTAAAGGGTAGATTTTCAAAAGCAAAAATAAGAACTGCGTGTTTGTGCCCTAAAGTAACACATTTTCTAAACTGTGAGTTTATTCAGCACCCATAAAGTCTGATTGCATCTTGGGTGTCCGAATGCAAAACTGGCAATGTTGCTCTTGTTCCTCTGGCTTGGGATGGCAGTGCCAGGTTGGCACCTTGACCTGTGGGCAGTCTTGCTCCTCCTTGGTGAAGCCTGTTGTGCTGTACCAACTTTCTCAGGTCTTGATTCTCCAGGTCGCATATCTGCTTATGAGTGTATGCCTGATTGCTTTTACTCCAATAGATCCTCCTGAGTATTCATCATCCCCTTATTTAGCCACCTGCGTACATTAAAATGAGATTTAGATTCAGTGAAAGAAAAATAGCAAGATCTTACTGGATGAAAAGTGAAGAGGAAATAATTGAATTTGTGAGACTCGAGTACTTGGCTGTTGGATAGCTCATCAGATAAGATAGTGAATCCAAAACATGATTGTTTTGGAGGAATGAATGCATTGTTGCACTGCTGAAGTAGTATTTTTCCTGTTCATTAGTTACTTCATCTAATTTACATAATATATAGACGTGTGGGTAAAATTACTGCAATTGCCAATGAAACCACTCAAGGAGTCCCATAAGAATGTAAGAGGAGCACAGTTCCTTACAACAGTGAAATAGCAAAAGCCCAATTAATCAGTGGTTCTTTGCAGATTTTAGACCAGAACTGGCATGCTACCAAATGGCCCTCAGAAGAGGCCTAAAACAGCTCAGGAAATGATTTAATGGGCACCTGGTCACAGATGTGTTCCTGCCAGACATACTGTCTGCAATGGTACATCCCAAAATGGCCATACAGGGTCTGAAATGCAAAAAATGTACACAAAACTCTTCAGATTTGGGGAGGCAATAAAAGAAACAACAAAAACCCCAAACCCAGAAAAAAAAATCTGATACATAGTCTTCCTAATGTCTTAACTTTCCTGTTAGTCATGCTGGCAAGTACCCACGTTCTTGCTGACATTTTGGTCAGTGTTTCATAATTTCTCTGATCTTTTGTCAAATCAGGCTATATTTTGTTTATCTTGATGTCCACTTAATTCTCATTGTTGCAAAACAGCAGGAAGTAAAGTTCTTTCTCCTGGCCCAGGATGGTTGTAAGCCAAAACCCATTGAACCTGCCAGTGGTGGTTGATCCTGTGATACAAACTACTAACAAGTTGCCTGATTTTGCTTTGTCCTTTTTTTTTGGAGCGCTCATGGTTCTGCTGGACGCTTGAGAATGAACGATTTCATTCTCTTCTTCATGCTGTTTGATGTGAAGTTGTTGCTTATAAATTTAGCACCAAGTTACTCACTTTGCCCAGGTGATGGAAACCTGCAGTTAGGAATGTTACTGTTATTGGTGTTTCTGGCCAGGTTTTCAGTTGGAAGAGGAGTTGATGAAGTAGCTCTGATTTTCTTGCATAATTTCTTTCTGCCATAATTAGGTCTGATTGTTCCAATCTTTGCATGTAGTTTAGGAGCATACGTAAGGTCACTATCATCTCAGAAGCTCTGGCTAATTTGAGTTTTAAGGAAAATGTTTAGAAATGTGAATTTATATAATCATCTAAGTTAGGAACGTTTCCATTTGTTTCACTCTGAAGTTTCTGTTGTTATGAGACTTTAGTGAGGTCGATTTCACATTTCTGGTAGGAACTTTTAGATAATAAACTAGAAAAAGCCCTCAAGAAATATGAGACCCTTCATTCCTGTTTATTTCTAACACTTCAGCACATTTCAGATGTGGTATTTATTACTTGCCTTTCTTACAACATACTCTTCCTTTTCATAACCCATCTTCTTCATGACAAGAATAGATGCATGTGAGTCTTGCTTTTCTCACCTCCACATCAACAGTGCCCACAGAAGAGACTGCAGCTAGGTGCAGTGAGGAGCTGCCTTGCATGATGTTTGTCCTTGACAAATATTTAAAGAGGACCTTTGAGTTTGGTGGAAACAATCGCAGTTAAATTTTTTGTGACACTTAGGGAGCACTTTAGGGTGAAATTTATCTTGCCCAATAATAATGTTCTGATTTTAGTGGTAGAAGTCTAATTTCAGTGAATTAAATGGGTCCACTTGATGATAAATAGGTAAGGGTGGGCATCTGTAGAAGATGGTCCCACTCTGGGCCAGGTGATGTGTCTGATTCTCTCCCCTGACTGTGGAGGACAGCATTATGCTCCCAGCATGTGTCAGACACCTATAGTCTACAGTAGGTGGAGATGTAAAAGGAAGCAATACATGCAAGTGAAAAAGTAGGCATGTGCAATGCTTTGTCATAGATATTTGTGATTTATCCTGTTTTTGTACATTCTCTTACCACTCATCCATTTCCATGGATGAATATACTTGCCCCTCAGCCATTTTCTAGGGCTTAGAAGAAGGCTCTCTTTTCAGTCTGTTCTGCCTTCAAATTAGAAGACTGAGGCACAGAGAAATTGTTGCTTTTCATTTCCATCTTTTGGGTTTACAGGATGATACAATTGTTTTTGTCTGGTATAGCAAGCCATAGGATGCATAGAACTGACTACAGCATCATTCAGATGGAAAAACCTCATTTTGGGTTAGAAGCATCTAGCATTTCTTCTCATCGGCACAGTACTTTTCACAAGGGTAAGCTGTCTGCATGGAAAAGCTCACATAACTATTTTTTGTGAAAGGCAGGTTGAGAAGTGTGAGAAAGAGAGGAAAGGGATATTATAATTTCTTTCTTCCTCAGAACCCTTTTTAAATGGTTTCCTGGTAACACAAACCCGTGGTGTGGCAGATGGATTTTATGAGAATTAATTGTGATAATATTATATACAACTGTCCCAAACGTTTTCAAAACCCATTTCCTCCTCTTTATTTTTCTGACGTCTACTACAAGAGCATGTAATAAATAAATATAGCAGGAATATTTCTACATGTAAGTAACAGAACTGATTTTAGTTTTCACTTTCACAGAGGACTAAGTAGGGGTATTTAAAAGTGGACTTGGCTGCAAATACCATTAAGAGATTACTGTAAAGGAAAATGCTGCACTGCTGCAATAGGATGGGCTACATGACCAGACTGCGTGTTTTGGTCTGCCATCTGTGATTCCTTGGGACACTGAGAAATTACGCTGGGGATAGGGGTGGAAGAAATCACTCACCACAAGTTGATATAATCACATTAAGAATACAGAGTTCCTTTGCTGTTTCCCAGCTGCTGCTCACATGGTGCTGGGAGCTGAATGCTTCCCTGCACCATCTCTAGCACTGACTAATGGGAGAAGGGGTAAACAGAGCACAGTCCATTTTGAAGGCCTATGTTTATACTGTATCTTGGTAGGGAATATCTCATTCAGGAGTCTCAGTAACCTAGAAAAACTGGGCAGATGTGTGTCTCCATTTCAGAATAAAAGGCATAACCTGTGGCTGAGGGTTTTTTCCTAACCTGTGGCTTCTGCTTTTGGGAGCACTCTTCTCTTACTTTTGCTTCAGTTTGTTCATTATGGAAAGATGAGAATTTTGATCTCCTAGTAGCTTCATGTGAAGTTGACAATTCATCCTTCTTGATGTCAGTATCAGCTGCAGTGGAAGCTACACAGGGAAGGAAGCATGGTTTTTTTCTGGCAGGGTTAGGTGGGATAGAGGACAGCTTCGGTGATCCACATGCACTCTGGAGCTAGAAAAGCACTTTTTAGAACTGAAACCAAAAGAAATGTCACCTATGTGATCCATGAGTGGCGGATGGTGCCTGGCTGCAGAAGCAGTGCAGCATGGCAGGGCAGAGCACAAACGCAAGGGAGGGATGAGGCCCACAGCGGACACTGCATAAATGCTGTTTGAAATGCAGGAAGAGACTGCTAGCAAAACACTACTGTCCCAGAGACCACCTTGAAAACAAGAGATTTGGTAAATTGGAAGCCTTATGGACATACCACCTGAAGGCTAGTATTGCAGAGAGAAATAAATGCTTCTGTGATTTTTTTTTTTTTTTTGATTAAATTTGTAGAAGATGTATTCAGACCACCATTTCTTTTCTGTTTCTGCTTTCAAAGTTTGCTCCGTGAGAGACAATTAAACATCTTTTGTGAATTTCCTTCAGGAAATACGAAGTTATTGGTGTGATAATGTGCGTGCTTTATTGGCTTCTATAAGCAATTAAAAAAATCTAGATTTAGGCATTTTGTTTGTAATTATTTATTAATAGGGTTAATTATAGCTGTGAGCCATGGAGATTAGTATGTGATTTTCTAAGCTTGCATTGATTGGTTATGGTAATATATCTTAAGAAGTACTGCTTAACTGAATTTTTTGATGTTTTGTGGGTTGAATGTTTTTCCTGGAGTTTATGATCGATTTAATTTTATACCAGGAGGAATTTGAACTTCTATTTACTGCTTATATTTTTTGTTCTTACTAGTATAAAATTGTCTGTTTCATCTATAGCTACAATTTTTTTAACTTTGGTGGTTTACACTTAAATGTAAACTTGTGTGTAGGACAGGTTATGAACTCCTGTATCCATGAAGTAAATAAAGGATTATAGGTTTTCCTGTATTTCAGCTTGCCTGGTGTGTGCTCAGGCATCAGGGCTGACTTGTGTACATGCCTTCTAGGTGGTATTGATAGTTTGTGCAAGTGCTTGAAGTAAAAATACTCTTGTAAAGAAGAGTAAAATGCAGGTATGCTCAATCTCTTTACTTGCGTCTGAGATTTTTCCATTAGTCTCAAGTGTGATGAGGCTTTTGTGTGATTTTGGACACTGGCTTTGCTAAGCTGTGATGATGTGAGAGTGGTACCTTATTCTGTAGGAAATATTAAAGTGGATAAACTGGCCTCCCCCTCTTACTCTGCCCTGATCTGCTGTTCTCAGGAGCAGTATGGTTGGACTGTATAGCAAAGTTACTGGGGTCTCCTTTTGTGCATTAGCTTTGATGTGGGCAGTGGCCTTTGCACCAGCAATAGGAGGAAGCGGATTTGCCATAATGGTGTTCAATAGCTTCCAAAAAATAGAGGAAAAAAAAAAGGCATTTTTTGTTTAATAATCATGCAGAGTATACTTTATTAATCTGCTTCCTCAAAAAAAAACTGTTTTCCCAGAGAAAACCCATGCACATGATCCTTGTAAGTATTATTGCACATATACATGTACAGGATCCAAACGTGAAAGTGCTGCATCTGTGGCTGTCTCTAATTGTTGAGGCCATTTTAAGTATTGAGTTGTGGAGATATACCTGCCTCTGCCATTAACTTGTTTTCCAGAGTCCATCTGCTTCAAACTGTCTAAATGCATGCTTGGCTTCATTACTTACTACTACAAATCAAATAATAAGGGATAAGTGCCTACATGACACAGCCTGATTCACATCCCAGGTACATTTATTTATTTATAGCAGGTAGATGATATTTCCTAAGTTGGCCTGGTTATTAATTTGGATTTATATAGTTTCTACGTGATTATTTTGCAGATGTCTTGTTGTATTTTCTTTCTGTCTTCTCTCTAGTTGTCTGTCTTTTTCTCTCTTGCTTCTTTTCTCATACTTTTTTTCATATTTAATTTCATTGAAAAAATATGGCAAATACATGTAGTTCAGAGGTTGCACAGGTTAGAAATGGTATATAAGACATAAGTGCTGTTAAGTGCATTCATAGTATTTCTCTGTGTTTCCTGCATGTACTATATGTGATTTAGGAGTATTTACCCATCCAATTTTTAGGTACAAGAAACACCCCCAGGTTTTTATCACTGATTAAACAGCACATGGACCTTCCAGTACTTCCTCATTGTTTCAGGGCTTTTGTGTTAACTCTCCATCTCTAACACTACCTAAACTGGTCTTTCGGTTGTGGGATCAACTTACTTTTTCACTCTTTTCTGAAAACTGCAACAGAGAGCAGTTGGTTGGCATAAATGATTTTCCAGAGACTAAAAAATGCTAATGGATACAACATGGAGGACTGATACGATAAAAGGAGAAACCTGTGTATATTTTAGCAATACAAGAGGTGGTTCATTAGAGAACACTAATAACTTGGACCATGATTTGTCAGGGTATAATAGCAAAATGCATCTTGCTGTTCTTGCTTTGCAAACAGTATGACTGAAACACAATTTTAATTCCAGCTTCTGCATTGAAATGGGATGTATTCTTTGTATTAAACATCCTGTGATTCTGTAACCTTTAGAGCCTAAGTTGTTCAACACTACTGTCACATTTAGTACTGAGAGAAAAGTTTTCTCATACTAAAAACATTTTAGGAATAAAGTTTCTTATATTTTATTTCCTGTGACTGTGGGTAAAAGGCTTCAGCTGCAGTTGGTCTGAAAGTACTGTGCAGAAGAAGTCATAAGGTGCCTTGCAACTGAAGTCACCTAAATAGGTTGCTGCCCTAAAAGGAATATTGTTAGATCGAAAGAGGGATTATGGCACATCCCTTCCATCAAAGCATTCCTTCACCCAGCTGCATTTACTCCTGATTTTGACTCTTCAGTATGGCCTTATACATCTCTCACTGTAATCCTTAGAAGATCCTCCTTGACATCTCTAGCAGTTGAATCAAGTTTTGTGTTCATCTTCCTTATTCACAGTCAGTCAAAGCAAGCATGATATTTTTTACTTCTGTCTAGTAACAATAGCCACTAAATCACTGCCAAACAATGTTTACTTTTTGACCCAGTTGCCTACACAGGCATTCTTTGGAACAAAGCAGATATGCTTTTAGTGTGTTATGAAGATAGCACAGCAGCTGTATTTGGCAAGGTCACCCTGGTTTAAATATCAGTGTCTACCAGACTAGAGGATGTCAAAAGTGGGAAATAAGTATGACCATAATAGATGACTATGTAAACCATGGCTTATCATGAAACATGCAAGGAAAATACTCTGGATCAACAAAGGCTTGGTTTGCTTATGTCAGGGAGCTGATGTATTTAACTTTCTCTATTGGTTTGACTTTGGTTTGCATACAGTATTATTACTGGGTATCACAGCCTCTGTCACTTTTTCAGATATGTATTTAAGCTCAGTACAAGAAACTGAAAGTGTATTCTACCAAAACTTCATACTTTAGAAATACAGAATATTTTGAAATCAGGTAGTGATTTCAGCAATGGGTTAAATACTGTAATAAGAATATGCAATATGGCATTAGTTGGGAATGAACTTATCTGTGAAGGTTTTTAATTTTATTCCTGAAATTGATCTCTCTCATTCTGCTTGAGTCAAAAAGTCTATGTATTTAGTAGCATGGTTGTTTAGTTTTTCCTGCAATAAGGTAACTCATACAAGTGCCAGAATATGTTTTGCTATTTCTCGTCATCCATTTACATCACCTACCTCTGAAGCATTGATCTTCTGCTGGTTTGAAGTACTGTGTATTCTCATGCCTGTAGGCATTTAATTTTAGCAGTGCTCAAATGGAGGTGAGGTTGTATTTAGGAGAAATAATATATTAATAATAATAACAATAATAAACAACTTTTGGACTATGTGAAGATTTATCTGCAGTGTACAGAGGGTCCACTTCCCTCCTTCTGCATTGCAGCCACAGAAAGAGGTAAAAAAAACCTCAGGGAACAAGAATGCACCCCTTTTATTTACATTTACATCATGGTAATGAAAAGTTGACAGCTCAAGAGAAATTCTGAAGTTATAGAATCATACAATGGATTCGGTTGGAAGGGACCTCAGATGTCTTCTGATGATGAAGGGAAGTATTGAACTTGAGGAGAAATTTAAGCAGCTTGCGGTCTTTTCCACAGAAGAGATCACTCCTATGCTGTTAAGGTGCAGTGGATGTTTTTGGGTTTGTTTTTCTTTTCAGAGAATACATACATCTCTGCTGCATCTGTCCACAGCATGTGTTAATGCAAATCTGTTCCAGTGATTTAAATACTTACTGACCTAAGACAGCAGCTAGGAATATCTATCAAAGTGGTAATAAGAATCTTGAAGAGTAATCCATGTTAGTGTGCAAAATACTCAAAATCTTTGGCAGTTTCATTTTGTCTCATTCTGGTTATTAAAACCAAGTAAATCCATGAGTTTCCAATAGAATCATTCTAGAGAAATAGGAAAGAATTTGACAGTAGTTTCTGTCAGGCAGATTCACAACATTACTATTATCATAATTTCTGGTCAGTTTGACAGTTATATACAAATGTATGTATTTAACCAGGGTGTTGAACAATCAAACCCTGATAACAAAGTGGACTCAGGCTGGAAAGTTAATGAGAGCTTTCTGCAGGCACTGGGGCCTGTTTTATGGCCCTCACTGTAGTGGAAGCAAGAAAATTTTACCTGGAGACAATACTAGACCTTTTAGAAAAAAAATTCTGGTAAAGAAACTAAAAGAGAAAGAATTTCCTTTATTTTTTTTTCTGAATTGATTCTGAAATAGTTTTCTGAAACTTAAAAAAAATTACCAGGAAACTAAATTATAAAAGTATTAATGTATTAAGGATACAAATTTATGAAGTTAATTCATCCCTGCTACTGGCTTGTGAAAAATGTTAAGTGAGCTTAAACAGAACAAATTATTCTCACCCTGTATTCTTGAATCAAGAATGGGAAGTGCAGTGCTACTATATAGTATAAAATGTGGAGTGCTAGTTTCAGTGCAGTTGGAAAGTATTAAAATTGCCAATTTCTACAGTTAAAATGATATCAAGAGTTGAAGAAAAAATACTTCTTGTTATCATATTGCTTGCTCCAGATTCAGTTTGAAAAACCTCCAGGATCTGTGGATTTTGAATACTTTCTTCATTAAAATTACATGACTTGATCCATGCTTCCCTCCATTATTGGGACAGGCTGTTAGAATAGGATCTGAAGTTTTGACCCAACTTAATGACCTGACTGCTTTATTTTGCATGATATGTGCAAATCAGCCTCTGTTTTAAAAAATATGCCACTTAGTTCTCCTGTCAGAGAGTGTTGTGTGGTCTGGTAACCGGTCTTGTAAAATGGATACTTCCATTATTGACAGATTTTAAAATACTTTGAAAAGAATGCTTCAAGAATTTCGGATGGTTCAATATAATTATTTTTTTGCATTAGATGGTTTCTGTGGTTCTGACAGCACTGTTATGGGATCCTTACATGGTCTCATGCCCTATTAAGAGATCATCAGTAGTTAGAAAGGGCTGGTACAGTGTAACTCAAGATGTGAGCAGTGTCAGTGTCACAGGCACTATAGCAGAATGGGTTATTTGTGATAGTAAGCATCTGCTTGACTTAGTAGATTCGATAACACTCCCTTGGTCATTTGTTCTATCATCTGTTAATCACAGTTAATGTACCTTTCATGTAAAGTCTGAACTCATAGGTATATAGTGGAACGCTGCAAAAAAATCGTTATGAATGTGCATGTTCAGAAGGACATTAGTCTGTAGTCATTAACATGTGATTTATATAATATGAAAGCTTAGAAAATGCAGATTTTCAAAATAGGTTTCTTTTTCTCTTAATATTTTTAGGCTTATGCAAATTGTATTTACCTTAACAATGTTAGTTTTTAAGGTACCTATAAGTTTAAAAGTGGATTATGACACTGATGGGAAGTTTGCCATCAGAACAGTTGTCCCACTAGTGTATTTGCATCTAGAAAAAGGTGTCCTCATTTACTGAAGGAGAGCTGTTATTGTATTTTTTAAAATTTGTTTGTGTTTTGTTTTTTCTGTTGCATAATTCTTCTGCTTTGAAAAGTACTGAATTCAATATATCAGTGCAGGGGTAAAGACGGTACTTGAGTTATTACAAAAAAAAAAAAAAAAAGACACAGGCTTAGTAAGAACATTCAATTTGATTTTAAACCACAAAATAGTATGTCTGTTATTAAAATAAATGTAGAAATCCAGTTGTATCTTTCTGTTACTCTCTGGAGAGATGTCTAGAGGAAACAGAATCAGAATTCATTCTGAGTATTTCTATTGTGGAAAATACAAAGACACAGACGTTACATCTAAGAGAATGAGTGAATAGAATAATGCATTATAAAGATAGTGTATTTGAGGTTTATATACATGAGAGCAGTTGTGTTTCTGTGTCAGTCTACGTTTTACAAAAGATGCAATGAAATTAAAATATCTACAGCCAGATTTTAATCTTAGTTCATAAACTATCTGGGTTCATCCAGAGCAGTTCAGTTCATGCAAAATTGTACTTACACTGTTGAAACTGCAATATGGCTTTTGTATTTAATATGTACTGTTCCAAAAGAAACCAGTTATATGTGCTATGATAAATGTAGAGTTAAGGGATCATATGTATTATAAAGTCATCCAGCTTTCTATTCCCAGAGAATTAATTATGTCCCATTTCCATTTTGTCAGCGTCATTTCCCATATGAAATAGAAAATAGGAAAAACAACCTTTTTTGGATTAATATACCCTGCTGCACACATTTCCTATTGGCTACCTATGGCAATTACATGAGTTAAATAATTATTTCTTAATATAGAAAAAGATTAAGTACTATAGTCTGAGAAAAGCACATTTAAAGCCTTCTGTTACTGCTATAATGATTCCTTCAGAGATAGCCTATCGTCTGCTATGTGCAAGAGGCCATAAACTGATGGCAAGTAAATTCCAATGAATATGAATATGAATGGCTCTCACACAAGAGATTTGCTTTAGAAATTATGTATAAATTTTCTTTTCATTAACACTGAATATAGGACTTTGATTTGTAATGAGGTCAAAGGCATGAGAAGTGATTTACAGTATGCATAAGGAGTTAAGGGACTTCTGTATGAAGTAAATGAGAAAAACATCCCATATTAAAAATTAGTGGCTTCACCTTTGGAAAAATAATGATCATATATTATATGGCTTTCTAAGCAAACTCTAAGTTAATATGTCTTTTATTTGCAGTGAAAGCTTATTAAACTTTGACATCGTAACAGACGCTTTTTAAATCTGCCAGCATAGGTGTCACTTACAGAAATACATTAAGTGCTTCTACGTAACAATCTGATTAAAAATTAGCTAGTTATCAAAGCTAAGAATGTCATATTAATTGAGATATGTACTAATATTACACTTAATTTACCACAAAGAGGGAGAAAAACTCAGCAAAAGGGGGCAGCTAATCCAGAGACCTGTGGCTCTGCATTTAATCCAGGGAAATCCAGTTTAGAGCTCAAGACAGGTTTACTTCTGCTTGGATGTTGTGTAGTTGCATAATCAGAAGCCAAGAGTTTAACTCTGCTGTATAACAAAGCATCATAACCTCAAGGTCTGAAACTGTGTTTCTGATAACTGACATTCAAAAAAACAGGGCAGAAAGATTCATGAAAAATCTTTGGCTCAGGAGGAAAATGAATATCTAAGACTGAGAAGTTGAGCAAATGATCGGCAGTAGAGCAAGTCCAGTTGAGTGAATGAGTAGCAGAGGAAGCCCAAAAGTGGATGTGGAATTAACTAAGTACAGCCAAGGTCAGACGTTAGTGTATGACTTAATGGAAGGGAATTCCAAGCCTAATAAAAGCCCTTCTTCACAGGAAGAAGTTGACAGCTGGGGATGCTGTCATCTGAAGAAATTGGAAGTACTTTGTAGAACCTGGGAGACTAACTCCCAGGAAACTGTTTCTTTGCAATTTAAGGGTTAGAAGCAGCAGATTACTCAGTGTTGGAGAAAAGCCTGAGCTACCAAATGACTGAAGAAAGTAACTGAGCATTCTGGTAATGCTCTTTTTCTCCATTAAAAAGAGGAAAAGATCCTCTCATGTAATGACCAGATCAAAAAGCCAAGGTGGAAAGAATCCCCTGTCATCTGTTTGTTATTTATTTTTCTTTTATAGGTTGATATTTTCTTAGAAGATATGCTTATTACAAATCTAATGCTCACACTTTGAGATCCTGAACATTTGCTGCTTGGCAAATGCAGTTTTAAACTTCAGTTAAGATGACCAAGTTCCATCTTCATGTAGTGCAAACTCCAGCAGAGTTGGAAGGAAAATGTTGATAGAATTTATATCAAACATTTTATTCTTTGAGTTAAATGAGCTTCACCCACCAGCTTCAGTCTCTTCTATTGAAAGTCATGGCTGAAAAAGCAACCTAAAACTCAAAGAAGGATTTTTTCAATGGGTTTTTTGGTACAGTGACAGTGTCCTGGGCACCTCATTAGGAAGATTGTTTCCCTCTTTTCTTGCAGCAAAGTACTTTGTCTTCCTGTAATGGGTGGGCCCTGATTCAAGCTTCAGTTGTAATCCACCCATGGTTGTCAGTGCAAGTAGAGACCTTCGAGGTTATATTTGCTTAACTCTTTAGTCTGGCATGTCAAGATAAGAACCTGCAGATCGACATTAAAACATAGAAGGGAAAAAATGGGAGGAGGGGGTACAACATCCACAGATAAATCTTCATTTCTTTTTCTTAAACAATTTTTGTGAGAAGATGTGGTTTTGCATATGTTTTACTTCCTTATAAATAGATTTAGATGCTTATTTCTGCCTCAGAATAATAAAAATAATGGAAGCTTATGTGTTTAGTAATACAGTACAGTCTAACACACACTCTTGCTGATGCAACAACTTAGATTTCAGAGCTACTCAACTCATGCTTTTCAGTAGCAGGAACTTTGCAGATTGTAGGGGAAAGTGTTTTCAAATTGGAAGTTAAGAAGTGGTCTTGGGTTCTTGGCATTCATGACAAGTCAAAGGTAACCAAGTCAACTTGAATTGGTTACACTTTTGTTTATTTTGAGATATATAAGTGCTTATCAAAATCAGGAACATGTGAAGAGGGGGTATCTCCATGGTGGGATGCAAACAAAGATTTCCGAAGTACGGCAACAGCTAGGGACAAACAGAAATATTGGGATTTTTTCTTCTTTTGGTAAAAAAACGGTGGGAGAGTAGAGGTTGCAAGGGAGAAAAGCCTCTGTCCTGTCAGCACCATTCTACCACTGACAGCTGAAACCTGCCCTTGCCCTGAGGAAGCTGTGTAGCCTTATGGGAGGATTCGAAGGGTGCAGCTCAAGTAAAATATTGTTTAGGGGATTTAAACTTGATTGGTAAGCATGGTAAAGTAATGTAACTGCAGTAATAATGGAAAATTGTGTCAAATTAACAGAATTCATGTTCCTGAATTTTCTGTGTGGACCAAATCCATTATTATGACCAGGGATTTTAGTTTATTGTCCAGCTGTAACAGAAAATAAAGTATTGTCATTCTTTGTGGTAAAAGTTGGGGTTTATGTTTTATTCTTCTGCAAATTAGCTGCAAATCAAGCACCGAGTAATGCTACAATATTAACTTAAAAAAAAACTGAAAAAACTTAGATCTTCAGGGGTTATTTCTCTCTATCGTTACAGCATTATTTAACAGAAGCAAATATGTCATTTAAGACATTAAAATCACTTTTGGCTATATGGGAAGATAAAGTTGGTCCTCCAACACATACATATACATCCACAGAGGTAAACTGCAGACAGTGAGACTGGATTTACTAAGATGTGTTCTGCTGTTATGTTTCCTTTATTAACTGTTACTGGATCACAAACTCACCATAGTAAGACTTTAGCCTAGACCTGAAAGCCTATAAATGTTAGTTCAGTTACAGGGTCTTTTGAGGTTGGGTTTGTAGGGCCCAAAGGAGGACCTGTGTGGTACCATAAGCTGTTCTCTCCTAGATGCAGGGAGCAGCTACAGATGCAAATACTGGGAAATGATCTGGCGCTTTGAATGAAGTGTGTATGACAACAGCAGAGGTGAGATCAATAGTTACAAACAACAAACTGTGAGGAGTGAGAAGCAGGATTCTCTGGTGTGAAGGCCATCTCTATGCCTTTAGGTAAAACAACATTCAGCCCAAGCTCAGAGAAAATAGTGATTTTCAAAACAATAGGATATACAAGAAAAGACATAGGGCTGCTGTTTCTTAGGCCATTCAACAAGATTTAGAAGGAAATGCAGCCAGAATTAATGGTCATTACCTGATGAAAACCAGACATCCTTGGGAATGGGCTCGTACAATCCAGGATAAGGGTAAATGCAATTAAAAGGACTCCACTGAGGCCAAAATGGCAGAGAAGCCAGAGGAAACAGATGGATTTTAAAGTATGGAATCATCATTGTGAGGAAAGATTTTTTTTTTTCAATTAAAAAATAAATAAAAATGTAAGTTTAGCAGTTAAAACATAAGCGTATTTCCCTGGAAAGCATAAACAACTATAAAGAAGGGACAGTGACAATCACTTTATTGATTACTTGTAAAGAAGGAACTGATGTTACTTTCCAATATAGAATTTGGGTCTTAGGTTAAATAGTGGTTGAGCAATTTTAAAGAATGATTCACTATTTAGTTGTTTCATCTACAGTTCGCTTGTAAGGTGAAAATTTTAAACTACCCCACCTTAGATTGTGCTTACAAAAGTACTTAAATGTTACTTCTTTGCTCACTAATCCCAAAAATCATTGTAAAAATATGGCACCAGATTCTCCTTTACCAATTTCATTTTGACACTTGAAGGATCTTTTGCAATGGATCTCATAACAGGGCCCTCGTCTGTCTAAAAATCAGATTCATAGGGTTCCCTCTAAGTTCACCTCCCTTATATTGCTGTGACATGTGGGTTCATAAGCCCTTCTACATAAGCTTAAGTTGGAAGCAAGAACAGTTGTGTACATTAGTACAGTGGACTTCAGTAAATACTGGTGCAATGAAATACAATTAACCAAATATTTATGCAGAATTAATAAGTGATTTCACTTTACACAGGAGAAAATGCTATAAAATTATTAACATTTATAAGCCCTGGAAAAATGTTGCTATTTTGTATTTATAAAGGCTGCACATGAGAAAAAGTTGTCAAATTACTTTTGAAAAGGTTTATGAATTTGTTTTTGATAAGCAAATGGCAGAATGACAATACAATTTAGTAATTTATCCAGTGTATTATGATTCATGGGCTACTCGGAAGTTTTGCCCTCAGGCAAGACCCATAGTAGTTGCAGGGAAGTGATTTATGCATTGTAATAAATGTTACTGCTCAATCTGTTTGCTTGTTCAATGGTTAAAGTCCCAAAAGAAAAGTTTATCTCAAATTAGGACTGGCATGCATTATCTGTCAGCTTTATATAGTACTGTAAAAGTCATTCAGCTGACAGAAGTATTAGCAGAATGTTTTATAGATTCTTGTACTGGATGAATCCTTGCGTTGGTGAGGAGAAGCGATGGGGCTGTGGTGCTGTGCTACAGGATTAAAGTTGCGTGTAGATGAGTAGTTTCACTTGGTGGTTCATTGCAAATGAACATCTGGACTGCATATTGGTTCCATGTGTGCAAATGAGATCAGCCCAAATAATGACCAGAATCAATCAGGCTTCAGCCTAGATGTACACTGGTAGTGATTTGTTAGACAACCAGAATTGGCAGCACCTTGCATAATTTGGCACCAATTGACAAAGATTAGACTTTTTTGGGGCCTGAACAGTTATTAATTTGAACCCCCCCTCCCAAAATTTTTTGCAAAGTAAAATCAGCTGTGGTTTATTGGTCCCTGCCCCCTCCTTTTCATACCGACCCTAATTGTTTTAGACAAACAAGTGAGCTTGCGGCCTGTTCACTTTACACAGGAAGACATGAATTCTTTGATCCATACAATATTCTCTAGTTCAACCTTGGAGCTATTTACTGAGGAGATTTATTTGCAGACAGACAGTAAAGCAGCTCTTTACAAATGGAAATGAGTTCTGCTTCTTTGATTTTCTGGCTTGAGTTTCTCCCCTCCTGTAGGATTTGTATCACAAAACAATTAATAGGTATCTGCACTGTTTTTTGTTTATTGAAGAGGAGCACAAACAACAGAGTCGAAATCACCCAGATGCTGTAGAGGTTTTTTTGAGCATTGTGTAACACGTCTGGATGAGAGCTGGGTCAAACACAACTTTAGGATCTGGACTAGATTTGCAGTTCAGGCAGGGCTTGCTGTCTCACCAGTCTTTTGACCAAAGTTGCCCTCACTTTCAAATCACTTCAGACAAAAAACGAAGGGAAAAAAAACAAAACAAAGACATTACATTAAAATGAAATAAATTTCATCTTGTATTTCTGTGAATTCCAGTTTCATGGTAAAAAAAGGGGTTGGGTCAATAATCTCAGGCAGATATTTGCACAGACTACTACAGCATTTACTTTCACACAGTTGCAAGGGGACTGTCATTCACCATACTGTAATTTTTCTAGGAAGTGTTTTCTTTGTTCTTTGACTTAAGAACAGGGAGACAGGCTGGTGAGACCTGTGAATTTCTGGTTTGCCCTGCGTGAAATGAGTGTAAAGCAACTGAAGCCAGTGAAACTGCAATGATGCTGAATTGTTGAGTTGGAGAGGAGAGTTTGGCATTCCTTTACTGTTGATCTGTCTAGCATATTGCATGGTGCTT
Source organism: Aphelocoma coerulescens (assembly GCF_041296385.1). Taxonomy (NCBI): domain Eukaryota; kingdom Metazoa; phylum Chordata; class Aves; order Passeriformes; family Corvidae; genus Aphelocoma; species Aphelocoma coerulescens. The sequence continues at coordinate 153,012,103 of NC_091015.1, read as the reverse complement.
CCTTTATCCATTATAAATTCAGAATTGACTTTATGGACCCTGGGAATAATCAGGGTTTTACAGCATGTACTCCCAAGAATGATTTTTATATTCTTATATGAGTCACTTTTAATTGTCCAGTAATTCTGTAAATTCCACTCCCAAAGGGTCTATCAATGTCTTCAGGGATCACTTCCAAAAATGTGGCTTATAGCGCCCTTTAGGAACACAGATTTTAATTTTAATTTGTGCTAGAAAGTAAGGAAACTGAAACTCCAGGTGGAAATTAAATAGGTAAAAAGTAATTACCTGGCCAGGTCAGGAGAGTTAACCCTCCCCTGACAGAAGCATGAAGGAATCTTTAATGATCACAGGTGGTGGAAAATTCTCCTGACTTAAACCAGGAGCGAGGCATCCAGCAGATAAGAGGCCCCTGATACCATGCTGAGGCACTGGTTTAGTGCTGACCTGGGATATCATCCATTTCTGTTGAATTGGCTATGGTTTTGGTCATGTGAGATCAGACAACTGGCAGAGAAACGTAGTGTACCTCTAACGCCATACCCTGCTGGGTGTCCCAGCACTGCACAGTAATCTTTCTCTCCAGCTCTTGCCCTTGCCTGACCTTGCATCACTTTTATGTTCCAGTGAGATCAAACAGGGTGGCACAGAGTGACAGGAATGTTTGTTTTTCTTTTGTGAATGAGCATTGCTTGTGATTCACGTGGTTCACAGTCCTGTGCTGTAGGAATAACTGTTAGGTATGGAGAAGGGTGGTAGGTGTTGGTGATTTGACTTGCCTTGCTAATCTCTAGCATCTGTGATTCATCTGTTCTGGGAAAAATGATCACAACATTATCAGGGATCTTTGAATGCAAAGCTTATCATAACTGAAAAGGAGGTTGTGTCAAATACACTTACTGCATTCCTATGATGCTTCCCAAAATAAACGTTTTCTTTATGTGCATGAAGATATGTGTATCTGCCTGAAAATGTTTTATATGCTGCCTAGATTAAGCTCTAGGTGTTAAACCATGGCACTTATGGTCCTGTTGGAGAAATTCAGGAAATTCAAGAAATCCTGCTTATATCTGCCATTTTCCCTTCAACTGCTGTTATCCGGTTTGAGACTATTATTAATGACATCTAACTGGCATATATTTTAGTCAGTGGGGGAGTACATTTCTGTGAATGCCTGTGCTATGTGATTAGCATCAACCTGCCCAGAAAAGGACAAACCAAGGCATCAGATTGTACTGTCCATATTAGAAGAATAAAATCAACGCTTAAAAATTTGTTACCTTGGGGTAGTATAAGAAACAGGCTTTCTGTGCTAAGATGGCATTTTACAATGAATCACTAACCCCTCTTTCCCTGTGTCATCTCAGTATTCAGTTCATTATGCTTTGTGACAAAGAATAAAAGGCTTCATTCTTCATAGTGTTTATGTTGCTAAAGTGTTTTTTGTAATCAGCAATTTGTTTCTTTGAAGGGGTGTATTTCAAACTATGGACATGCCTTACTGTGGTTGATATTTTCCTTGGCTTGTTTGTTTTTCATAATGAAAGTGTCTTTTCATGTGGGATTTTCTTGCCTTTGTTTCTTAATTTAATGGACACCTCACTAATGCTGGCAAATGGCTATATATAAATGAGATTTAAAAAACACAATGCTGACAAGGATTAAAAGAGGTATCCCATGTTAGAATATTTAGAAGTGTTTTTATAGTTGTTACTTTAACATCTTAATGAGAGGAAAATCAATTCCTGGATGTCTTTATCCAAAGATGCTGCTGTGATGACTTAGACCAGTTTGATGGCTACAGGTTTTGCATATAGCAAACCCTGAATCAACAGTCTGATTGTACTGGAACATATCTTTTTAATGATAACAGGTTCAGATACCAAAGACAGGAGATTATATGAATTCCTGATGGTTTAGGTGTATAGATGTAAGCCTGGATTTGGTTACAGGGGAATTCAAGTGATCTCAGTTGCACCATCAGAGCCATTAACAATAGGATGAGGCTTCTCTGTGGCAAGGGGACATACTTGTTTCCATCATATTCCCCAGGGGTTCTCCAAGACTGTGGCTGCTATGACATTGTAAATCCTTTATAGCTGCTTCCTGCAATAAAGTTCACCAGAAACAGTAGGACAGTGATACCATCACCAGTGGTATCGCTGTGCAGCATGTCCCACTGCAGCTCCTCCTTGGGAGTGTTTGTTGCCCAACTCTGGGTTCATGTGTGCAGTTCAGAACAGTAGGAATTGCTTCATCGTCAGAGATTCTTGAATGCTTTCCCTTGGTTGTTGTCTTCTGTCTTGCCTGTGCCAGATAGAAGTTTCTGTAGCTGTTTTCTTCAAAAGCACCCATAAAGAAATTTTTGTTTGGCTTTGCTTTTCATTCTGTAAAACAATCTTTCAGCAAGTAAGGATCTGAAGAAAAGAGATTGGCTTAATTAATACATGATGGGAAATGGTGCATGTATATATGTATCTACAAACAGAAAATAGAAAAAAACAGAACTCTGCGGTCATGTTTCTCAATGTATTCAAAATTTGCGGGGTGTGGGGAGGAAGGGGCAGCAGTGACTTTCTGCAAAGTAACTTTATAAGGAATTTCCCTTCTGGGGCCTGACATTGCTTGGACCCATGTCCTTGGAAAATTCACTTAGCCCTCTATTTTAATTTTCCATTCAGAAAATGGTATTAAAATACCTCCTTCTTCAGCTGCATGGAGAAACTGGTGTCTGCAAAGTTGCTGTTCAAGGGGACAAAAATGAACCAAAATGTTAACTTCACTTTGTGATCAGTTTTTGTAACAACATTTTAATGCCTCTTTTGCAAATGTTACTGCTGTGAGGGAATGTGTTGGAGCGCTTCAGCTCCAAAACAAGTCCTGACAGGAAGGCTCCTGCCAGCTGCTTCTGACAAGATGGTGGGTGGTTGCTGTGCAGTGTTAGGAACAGCACCACACTGACTGCTTGGCAGGGGACTTGTGTCCATCCGAAGGTTATCCACAGAGAATGGCAAGGCCAGCTCTGGTAGCAGCCTTCTACCAGGTGTTGTCTCCTCTTTATAGCTCAGATAAGCCTTATTTCCCTCCCCCCCATCATGAGTGTAACCAGTGTTGCTACTGGAAACAAGTAAATCTTAGGATTCTAAGGAGATTTTAAAAAATGCCCCAGAGTACAGAGATCAGAGGCCAACAGCAGCAGTCAGAAGGGAGGATCATCTACCCTACTAGGGTGTGGGCTGGACCCTGAGAGACATTTCCGTTCTGGCACCACTGTCACCAGGAGTTTCCAAATGAGCTGATGTTCAAGCCATCGTCAGCTGCAGCGGCAGCACCAGCTCCCCGCTGCTGGCATGTGCAGGAGGAAGCACTCAGCACCTCAGACATACTCCTTTACCAGTCTCCCCATGGTTTGCATGTCCTATATGGAGCATCCTTGGGTTCTGGTACAGTGATTCTGGATCTCTTTAGGAGGTGTGGCTAAAATTTTTTTTGGGGAAGGAAAACACTATGTCCTTTTACTTTTTGTGTTAAGACTTCTTCTCACTAAATGTTTGCTCTTCCCATGAAATGTTTTCCTTTTATGCTGTATCTTAGAAGTCGCATTTCAATTTGAGAAGAGCAAGAGCTGTTGCAGTGTTCTGGAGGGAGGCTGATACTGCTGCAGCACCTGGGCAGGGCAGGCAGTTCTTTTGCTTCCAGATGAGAAGGTTCATACAGAGCTGCTCAGAGAGGCCAAACCTCAGTTTCCTGCTCTTGTTTAGGGCTGAATATTTCTGATCCAATTTCTGAGCTTTAATTTCACCAGTCCTGTCAACCATGGTGTTTAGTTGCCTCTAGGCAGCTTTTAGGAGGGCCTTTTGGTACTGAAATAGCTAAAATCTGCCTTCTTATTTTTAGCAGTGAAGTCCATTTCTCAATACAACTGTAGAGCTGCCCTACACTTCTATCCTGCATCCTAGAAAAGATGGCATGGCCCTTCCCTTCTTCCCTGCATTGCCATCTCTGCAGCCCCTGGGAAGCACTGTGGGTAGGAGGGCAAGTGCAACTTTGTGACCTTCAGTGTTCCAGTGAAGGCAACATTTCTCCTCCAGCCTTCCACTGTAAAATAGTTACCCATGCATTGACTGTTTATGTTGCTGTGTTAGGAGCTGCTTAGAAAACTGCAAAAAGTGGGTGCTGACTTACAGGGCAGTCAGTAGCAAAGTGGGCAGCTGAACCCTGAGCTCTTCTGAATGCTGTGTGCAAGTCCCCTCCATCCTTTCTTGCACCGTTTTCTCTCTGTACTTGTGGAGTTTCAGATGTTCTGCAGCTGTACGTACATCTGAGTTTTGTTTTTTATCCTGCTCAAATGAGGTGGAGTGTCAGTTTTTGTAGGCAGGTCCTATTGTGGTGGTTGCTCACAGTTGGTATTGGGAAGTATGTCCCTTTTCCTTTCCAGATGTTCTGTGCTACCAAATAAGGGGAAAACATGTGTTTCCCTATGCTGTGATAAGTCAGAGGTATAAGTTACAGCTTTACCATATTGAGAAAGGAATGCAAAGTGCACCCTTCTCTATCAGCACTGAATGTTTAGACTTCAGTTGTAAGACATGGCAATATTCACTAAACAGGCTACATCACTATACAGAGAGAGAATAATGTCTTTTTTTGGCCTTTTTAATTTGCCTTTTGCATTTAAAGTATTTTTGTTAGTTAGATTTCTCATTAGATACAATTCTGTATTTTATTCTTGTTCTCCTTGGCTAAAGTCCCGCAACTAAATCCAACAAAAAAACCAAAACAAAACAACAAAAAAAAACCAAACCAAAAAAAACCCAAAAACTTTTATCAGCTCATTTTAGTTAACTTGCTTTTTCATATCATTTTTCTAATTTCTGTGAACAGCTGAATTTACTTTAGTTAATAATAAACTATCCAAAAAGGGGGCACAGGAAAATTAAAATAAATAGAACTAATCTGTTCATCAGCTTGCTGTTAGTTTCATTTTTTTTTTCCCTTTCAGCATTTGTTTTTTCTTGTTTGGCTTAATGTGCTGTCTTCTCTTAATGGAGTGAACCCAGCTCGTTTTGTTACCATGCTATCCTAAAGCAGGAAATGAGCTTTAAAAAAGGCATTATCAGCCAAATCAGCTACAAAATATGTTGCTAAGTTTCTAGTTTTCAGATAGCTATTAAATATATAAAAACAGAAACAGTGACTGGCACTGAGAAACCCAAATCACCATGAAATCTGAAGCATTTCCTTCTGCCAGGATGTGGTGGATGTTGGGGAACTCTGTTAGCTGCTTTTTATCTTTACTGAAAGAAAAGCACAAAGAGCTAGAAGAAAGTTTGGAGATGTAACATCAGCCAATAGTACCACATGTTTTTTACATAAGTGAGGGAGCTGTGCCAGGGCTCTCAGAAGTGTCCTTCTGGGTGAGTGCCAGTCACCCGTGAAGCTCGTAGGTACCTTCAGTGGTGTCCAGCATTGTGTCTCAAAGGCGGAGGGAAGCCTTAACCGGTTGTGGACAATTCTGAAAGCAGGAGTAAATTTCTTCAGCTGCCTTGCATCTGTCCTGGTTACAGCTCACAAAGAGAATGGGGATCAGGCACTCCTTGCTGGGCTGGAGCCACAGGCTTTGTGGTGCTGATGTCCCCAGGCTGTCACAGGTAGACCAGTGCGAAAGTGTCTCTCATTCCCATGGGAGGTGGCACTCCAAAGAGGACCCCATCTTGGAGCAACTATGTTTGCTCTTGCTGCTGGCCCAGCTGGGGCACTGAGCTCCAGCTCTTGCCAGAGGTCTCCAGAAAGCCCCTAGTGGTGACTGCAATGGCCCTGCCAGCACATAGCCTCTCTAGGCAAGGCCACTGTGCTTCCAGCTCCAGCAGGACCTTCAGTGGCAGATGTTGCCATTGGCCCGTCTCATTGGTCTGTCCATCTGCTGAGAGGTTTGGTTTGGAAAAGCAGAAGACTGGGAATTCTGAACAATCCAGAGACGTAGTATGGTCACAGATGTGCTCATGGGTGCTGCAAAGACAGCATTTTCCTTTTGAACTGTCAGCACTGTCTGTGGCTTGACACAATATTTTATCTTCATTTTAAACTTTTTACTCATTATTAAAATATTTAAATTGGCTGACATGAAATCCTGTAGGAATAGTAGGAGTTTATTTCAGGGCAGCAGTGCTTAAAAGAGCCCCATAAGCAATAAGCATAACCATGTATGGAGGCGGCAGGGTATCAGTCCAGAAGAAAATTCACTGTCAGTTCAAATGTAATCCACATGTTAAAACTATAGGAAGTGTTTCTTAGTCTGATGGTTTGGCTAATATCAAGGAATGTTCCCTCCTGGGAGACCTAACTTTCAAGCTCACGTAATGATAAGTGTTTTACTGAAGTAATCTTCAGTGTGATGTGGGGCTTAAGAGTATTGGTTTGGAAATTACATGACATTTTGCCAGGTAATGACCTTAGTTAATTTTCAGGGGCGCAGTGCGGAATGGTACTGGCCCCTTACCGCGCACGCACAAGCATGCACAAATTAAATATGAACTCCTCTGACACTGGTCTAGGGAACAGGGACATGTACCTGCTGTCCAAGTGGCTGTGCTACATGGTTGCATCTCAGGAACAGGGATTGACAAGCTGTAAATGTAATGCAGTATTTCCTGGGAAATCAGACATGGAGGCAGCTTGACCATTCCCTTACCTTTCCTGCAGGAATGTCATATAACTAGCACTGAAGTGCTAGAATTGCAGTTGGATGAAAAAATAGGTGGTTGAAAACAAATGGCTGAAAAAATTATTTTTTTTCCCCTCTACTTTTTCAGATAAAATTTTACTTCCAATCTGTGTTCAATTTTGCAATGTTCTAGGTCAGCCGTAAATGAGGTGCAAATTTGCAAAAGGAACAGCAAATGGCTGCCGTTGAGACAAGCGCAGGAGGCAGCGGTTGTGCAAGCATCAAGCAGGTTTTGGGCACAGAAATGCCTGTGCATGGTATAGCTTCTCTGAGAATCAGAATACAGTTCAACATGCTGGGATCAAGGCTAAGCTTTCAAAACAGCTCAGGGAGACCTAGGTAAGGGGCTGAATTTTGGGCTCTCAAGCATAATGCAGGCAGATTTTTAGGATACTGGTGGGAGCTGAGCTTCATCTCAAATCCAAGTCCATACCAAGATCTTCATTCAGGCAATTATCAGTGACAAGTGAGAAACTCTTCTGGTAAAAGTGGGATAATTTTTTTTATTCCTACACTGAAGAAGAGCTATATTGCTAGTAAGTCCTGTCTGGCAAAACAATAATTACTGCATTCAGGATACTGTACATGGGGGGTTGTTACAAATATTCTTTGAGGATGGAGTACACTGCTTCTTGGACACGGAAATAACTTAAAGCACAGATCCAGCAACTTGCAGTTTTTGATGTGAGGTGGCGACTGCTCTTAAAATCTCAGTGGTGATGCAGCTTGACACTCAGGTTTTGGGATAATAGATAAATTATTCTAACACCTTCAGCCAAACTTTTTTTGTATGTCATGTATCCTGCATACTTGCTTCTGCTGCAAATTCCAGTGACAGAAAAACATGCTAATATTTACTAATCAACTTGATTACATTTGACACAATAGGCTTATAAAGTAATTTCTTTAAGTGACTTTCAGTTTAAAAAGAAGGAAATCCTAAATCAGGTCAGCAGCAGTCTGTCTCTACCTCTTCAAAAAATTCAGTGGGAAACTGCTGGAAGATTGATGATGATGATGAATATTTATTTATTTATATTACCATAGTTCCCTTAAAGCTCATGTTCCTCTTTTTCACTCTGAGTTGCACGTTAACAAAAAGCATTTGCACTCCCAAGTGCTTACAGTCTACGCAATATTGCCTCAGAAAACTGCCAGTAAATGCTGTCAGATAAAATGTTTGCTACAAGTTCTAGCTGCCTCAAACAATTTGCCTTAAAAACTATGAAAACTGACTCAGGATGCTCTACTGATATGTTACTGCTCTATTGTACCTTCTTTCTTAGCTTCCATCTCAAACTGCAATTATAACAGCAGGACTGAAATGGAGTCTGAAAAAGTACAGAATAGAACCAAAGGAAAATCTTCTCTGAGCGCGTCATGGCAAACCTCTTGTAAAAGCGATGCCATATTTTGATACCATACAGAGAAGAACTTTCAATGAATTGTGTGTATGCACATACTAAATTTATTAAGAGACTTTTAATATGCTGCATCTCTCATTTATTCATGTTGATATTTCACAGTGTTGCTGTGAATAAAATCCCCTAAAATATTTTAACTTACACAGGATGGGTGTTAACTTTGGGTATTTTTAAATACTGATCTTCAACTCTAAAAGTGGTATTCAACATCATATTAGGTTTACATTCAGAAGTATCAAGTACAATACCAGCACTATAACAAAAAAGAAAAAAGAAAAAAATTTTTCAGGTCTGCATTCTTATTCAGAATATGGGAAGATTGGTGCTTTTTTTTGTGATGTTGCCATCCGTGCTTGTTCTTTCTTGAGTCATGACTCATACTTATGACGTGGTATGGATACTTCAGAAAGACGCCTAAAGTAAAGGAAAGTTCTGGATCCATTACTGTAAACAAACCAAGTTTGACAGAAGAGAAAATGAATATATGCATTTCCAAAGATGGTAATTTAGGGTAATGTCATTTTAAAATCCTTGATATTTCAGTGATATTAGTGTCTAAATTATGTGCTGAATTTCTGTTTATATTTTGCTTTAAAAATGTGCAAAGTACATTTACAGATTTAAATGGCACCTAAGCATCTTCATACAATTAATCTGAGTAAAGATAAAGTTTGTTAGCTGAAGGATTATTTTATGACATTTCCCTGAGATCTGTGTTTACTTTATGTTAAAGTAAATATTTTTGTCAAAATGAACTAAATAAGAAAAAGTCTGAGGATGGAAGATTAGGAAAGTTATTTTCCAAACTAACAGGCTCTGAAAGGATGAGAGCTGAAGAGGTGGCTGATAGTACCTCTCCCCTCCTCATCAATGAATCCCTTGCCCACATTCTTCTGGAGCATAGCTCTTCAGCCAGTACAAATTTTCCTGTGCTTAATCCATGTTTCACTGTTGCTTTTTCTACATCATCATCATCATGCTGCCCACAAGTTTCTCTGTATATTGTGCAACTCCTTGTTGTATGCCATCAGCGGGAAACAGATCCATCACACAAGTGAGATTAAAATCAGACATGGGTGTCCCAATTTATTACACATCACAACTTAAGTTTCTCTGGTCTGGTTTATTTCTTGAGAGCTGAGTTTAAGAAAAATCTCCCTTTCCTTTCTCCAAGTGGTTAAAAACATTTCAGGAAAAAGAGAATTTGGTATTCAGCATTGAAGCAATCTGAGGTCAATAACACTCTGCTACTGAAACTGCATATTGATATTAACGTCTGAAAACATACCCAGGTCATACCAATCTATCTGGTACTAATGAAGTGTCATCATACAACTCTTCCTCTCCACTCTTTGTCCTGGTGCCATAGGCCATGTTAAATGATGATTTATCACCCATGCTATGGCCATGCTATGGCCAACTAGTTTAAATTATGATCTGCGTGGTGCCTGTGATTATCTCTACTTTCTGCATGTTGGGGTCAAAGTACAATTTCCCAGTGTATAGGTTTCTGACTTGAGTCACTGTTATGCCACACGGAAACCTGATGATTTTCCAAAGTTCCCACTTTTCTTTTCCTGCTCTGCTGTGAATTTTGCCTCCTCTCCATCTCCTGGCAATATCTAGGCTTATGACTTGAAACAATTCTTCATAAAATGTATGATGCTTTTTAAGGAGTGTAGAGCAGAAAGTGTTGTGATTTTGATCACCTGTCAGGAGAAGAAAATCAAGATAATCTTGACTGCAGGCTTGTATGACAAGCACAAGCACATTTTTTGATAGACATAAACAAAAGTATGTTTATCGGGAACTTTTGTGAAACAACATCTCCAACCACTTTGGCTTTTGGCAACTTTGCTTTGCTAATGAGGTACCAATGGAAAAAAAGGCCATATCTGTTCCTGTCAACAGGAACTCATAATAAGTAAAGACATATAAAGATGTGGAATGGGAACTGTGTGGGATTTTGGAGGCAGAAGTGAATCTTGGTTTGTTTGGTTTGTTTGTTTGTTTGTTTGCTTGTTTGTTTAATGAAGAGCTGATGTATAATTCTCTTGTTTTCTGGTTTAGGTTATACTGAAATCAATAGAATGATTCCATTATGGAAAAGTGGGAGCTGGATGAGATCTTCAGGATGGGACTAATTATTAGGTCCTCTGTGCTTTCTTTTTCCTAGTGAACTCCTGTCATCTAGGCAGGTTGCAAATTAAGTCTTGAGGTCTTGCAGAAAAGAAAGCAAAGCACTGAAACCTCCAGTTTAGCTTACCTTTGTCTGAGCTGGACATAGGTAAATAGTAGTCACTAAACCACTGAATAAGGTGGGGAAAGTGCATGAAATCTTTTAAATGATGTGAAATATCAATCATGAGAGTGTACTTCTTTCTTCTCCCTGTAGAATGATTCATTTTCTTTTATTAGATATTGATGCTGTGAAACAGATTTACCTTTGCTGCCAAAAATACTGATCTATATATGTGTCAAGTGTATATATGTACACACATATATATCTTTATTATTTTGCTAAAGGTGTTAGAGGTGTTTTTGTACACACAGAGCAATTTTTCAGCTGTAGTGTCCTAAAAGTGCTACAGCTTCTCTGCTCCTGCACTGTCTTTTGTTTAAGGAAGCAATCATTAATATTCAAAACACATCAACAGTTGTTTCAGGCTGAAAGTCTCCCTGGTTCCTGACTGCCCCTCTGTCTGTGTCCAGGCGTGGATGGTTCTGCCGAGGGTGGATGGACTGGGCAGCAGGCAAGTGTGTGGTTACGCCCTGAGGCTGGGCTAAAGTGTTCCCCTGCACTGAGGAAGCAAGTTTCCAGGGTTAAGCTGGGTCTTGTACTGAGTGCTATATAAGTGCATCACTGTGCTTTAAACAAAGCCTCCATCACACCCACGTGAAGTGAGCCTTTACTATAATGTGTTTTGGTATCAACTGTTTTGGGCTTTTTCATGTTTCTCAAAAAAAAGGCTGCTAGGAAAACAGTGGTTATGTCTATCCCCATATGGAAAATGGTGTTAAGGATCATCCCATGCCACTGAGGCTAGCTGATGTATTTTAGTAGTTTTAAACTGCCTCAGTTTCCAGAAGAAGATGGCTGCATCCATACTGCTTTTTTGGGAGTGGTCTTTGGTCCATGCTAGCTCCTGAGAATTATTTTTGCTAAACAGAATCGATATCCCAGTGATTTTTTTTCCCCCCCACAACTGCATAATACAGATAACTAAGCTCTAGTGTCTGGAAACATTTCTTGGCTTCATCTAGAAGAGAGTTAGCCAGTGGATTTATTGTCCCCATAGAATTTAGACACAATTCTCGCATAAATTGATGGGATTTACAAACACATTGCTCCACTGGAGTTAGCTTGTGGTCACACAGAGGTTTCATTTATTTCAGTTTGTTTTGTAGTATCCAAATGCACACGACCAAGCATAAAAACATAAACTGCTGCTAAGAAAACAGGGCATTTTTGAGTCAATTATGCTGCTGTGATTAATCAGTTCTGGTCAGGTTATGGAGAAAGTCAGTGAATTCATAGGTGGAAATGAGCAGAGTTATGGTAGTGAATTGGGATAAGACAGTGGAAAAAAAAATGTATACTTTTTATGGAGTAATTATGTACGCAAAAACACATTTTCCATCCCTGTTTCCCCCATTCTGTGCTTTAATTTTTCTTGACATTGAATCCATTATGGTATCGTGTGAGTTTCGTCACAGAAGTAAATAACAGCTTGTTTCCTTGGGAGCAATTGAAAAACAGAGTAAAAACAGCACTTACTGTTTTTGAAAGTTGTCACATTGTCATGGCAGTGAAGTGTTGCATCATGTTGTCATGACAACTCAAATTATAAAAACTGATTTAAAGAAAAATGAAAGCACTGTTCAATGATGAAAATCACTTAACATTAAAGATTTCGGTTTTTATTTTCTATCTCTTATTTGCCTCTCTCCTATTTTTTCCTAAGAAATGGGCAACATTCAGGACTCTCAGCAAGTAAAGACTTGGAATACACAGTGATTCAGGCAGCCTTTTATTTTTCTTTCTCACTGAGACACAGAGGATGCAAGAATTGAAATGTGGAGGCAAGCACATTACTGGACCAAACCATCACTCTCCAGTACTGGAGGAAAAATAGAATGCGATAAAAAGGTGGTGTTTGTGCCTATTTGCACAATCTCCTCCCAAGCAACTACTTCAAATATATATCAAGATAAACAGATATCACACAGTCTGAATTTGTCAGGGATAAACAGCATGAGACTGCAGCATGTTCAACCTGTTTAGAGATTCTGGTGGAATTTCAAGAGCCCTCAGCAATGACCTGTTTCTGTTTCTCCCATCAAAATCAAGGAGCATTTACTTATTGTGCCAGTGGTTGGAGAGGAGAAGTAGGTTAGTGCTGACCACTATTGAAATCCCATTCTCTTTGCAGAGTGTGCTTAGAATGAGTCAGACTGTTTTGAGGATGGGATTGAACCTCAGTATCAGGATAAAATAAACAAACAAAAAAAGGTAAATAGTGCAATTGGTCAGTTTGTGTAAAATAGCTGTCACCAAACTCTAAATGGTGATGTATAAACTGCAGATCAGTAGTGAAACTACTTATTCTGAGCAAGGTCAAGCAAAATTTGATTTATCGCTCTACATTGGTCTTGTGTACATTTTAATGTGGCTTTATGCAATCCTTTTCTTGCATTTATGGAGGGAAGGATCTTTATATATGCCTGTACAGTCATTTCTGGTCCTCCTGCTCTTACCCAGAAGCTTGTCAGCATTTCAGCCTGTTTCAGACAAATTTACAGATGTGCAGAGATAATGTTCCTGGATGTTTCAGGGAAGCAGACTGCCTTGTGAAGAGATCCTGTCTTGGGAGCCTTCTGCTCCAGGGCATGCAGCAGGAGCTCCTGGGATGACTTCAAAAAGAACTCATCCAGGAAGCAGCTCTCATAAATGCCCCAAGTACAGGAGGAGCTTGCTGTCAATCATTAGAAAAATGTATAGGTGACCAATTTAACTCATTCTCACAAACTGTCTAGTTTACCCGGGGAATGACACACAAAGTGGAAATGGATTGCATGACCTGAAACCTTGAGATAGTTAGAGACAAAGCAATTACGTATAAAGAAGATGGTCACTGATGTGGAGAAGATCTTTCACCATTAGTCATGCTCTGAACATTACTTAAACTGTATCTCCTATTTGTGAACTGGGAGAACTGCCATTTTTAAAGGCCTTTGGCTTGGGTACTTGCAAAATATTTCTGAATTGGAACATCTGAAGTGTTTTTGCTGTTAAAATTGTTTGCCTGTTACATTGAGCTACCTTCCTTTTCACATTCAGTACTTAAGGAGTTTTCAGTAAAATAAAAATAAGATTATAATGGAAAGATATATTTTCTGTTCTCTTCATTTAAAATAAAACAGCTTTTATATTAAGTACAGCCACAGAATTTTTACCTGTTAGACCTTAAGATTACAGTGAAGAGTAGTCATTTTAGGAACAAGAGAAAAACCTGTGAAATGTCATGCTGATTAATGGAAGTTTCAGAAGTTTACAAGAGAGTCTAGAGATGAAATATTTCGGTAGCCCAAATGAGAGGTGCCTCTACAATTGCAGCACAATCTGTTGCACTTCTGTGTCTATCACTTCTGTCTCTCTCAGTCTTTGCCAGAATCTGCAGTCAGTCTTTTAATTCTGTTTGATGCCTGTGCAATGGGCTGACATAACCAGGTGTTCTTGGCTTTACCCCTGGAGGGGAAAAAGAAAGAAAAGTGTAAATATGCCTGAGCACTGAGAGACTTTTAGTACTTTTCACTTGTACTGTGTTGGTGGTGCAAATGTGGGTTTGGGTTGGATGTGGTGAACGAATATGGTTGTGAAGCTGGGAGAGCTATTTCCTGTGACAACCACCTCCACTGGCAGCATTTAAATTTGCTAGGAATGGAGGTGTAATTCTTTCCTTAATCCAACAGTAGTGCTGCATCTCTGTCTGAATTACACATACAAGATGGCAATGTGTATGTTCTTGGAGCTCACCCTGTCTTTGTGCCTGCACCTGGAGCACAACACACTGGAGACAATATACTCCAGCTTTCAGAAGTGCAGTCCTTCCTTTAGTAAATCAAAGTAAAGGCATGTTGTGCATATTTACTGACATGACTGATGCAAAATCAGTGATTGACTTAGTTTTTTAGCACTCCTTTCTCACCTACCATCCATTTGCTGTTTACTCCTGTGTTTAAGCTAGGTGGGAGAATGTATGGCTAAACTCCCATCACACAGTTAGACAAGTATGCTCTGAGTGTATGTTTATTAGTATCTGTTTTCATGTATTCATCTAGAAATGTATATTACTGATGCACATTCCTGTCAACTCAGTGCTTTTGTTCACAGATCCTTTACATGAAAAGAGAGCAATGTGGAAATCATTTCAAGGCTGATTTTTCACATGAACTAGCTGCTAACTAATACTGTATGTAGCTTTTTTTGATCTAATTGCACTGAGCTCAATCTATCTAGTGCTGTCACTCCAAATCACCATTTTAAGAGCCATGCAAGTTGCAGCACGTTTCAGGCATTAATAGTGGCCAGGTAGTATTATACTATTTTTAATGAATGTCTGTTTTCTATTCTTTGCTCTGCTTTCTTTGGAAAGAGGCCCATGTAACAAAGTATTAAGAAAACACACTGCTGCCCTGGAATGTGTATATTAGCTGCAGATTATTTCCTATTAGCAGATTAGCTGCGAGGCTATTGGCTCTGAAAGGTCTTTGAGAGTATTTTGTTTTGTAACTGATTCAAGCCATGGGAGAGAATTGCCACCCTGATTGGGAAGAAGAATTAGCTACTGTTGCCATGGCCACTGGAGCTCACAGTCGCATTGTTAACTCCAGTGCCCTCCGATGAGATGCCACAGCGTGAGCTCCTTGGCTTTGTTAATGCACTGATAGAATAAGGGGGTTTGGGCAGGCGAGGAGTAGCTGGGAAAATCTCCTGGGGAAGATGTGAAATGTTTGTGTTTTTTCTTTTTTTTTCCCTTCAGATTCAGACATGGTGCTGCTTAACACTACTCCAGTGCCATTAGGCTGTGAAATCTCTCCCTTTTAGCAAAATGCTGCTCTGTGCCTTTTGGTAGGGAAGGGGCAAATCCCACTCCCCTCTGCAGCAGAGTGACGGCCCATGGCTCCAGAGCAGGGAGGAGGAGATGGCAGTGGCTGCACAGGGACACAGGTCCTTCCTGCACTCTGGATTATTTTTGTGTGTAGGGTTATAAAGCACAACAGGGCCTGGAGAAACTGGAGAAAGGACCCCTTAGGGCTCTTGTAAACTACACTGGCTCTACTGCTGGCTGGCTGCAGGCAAGGAGAGAGGCAGGAGAGGCTTACTGCCCCATATCTTCACTGGAAACGATTTTCTTGCTTGGGTTTTGGGAATTGGCACTTGAAGCCCATCTTTGAGAAATAATGTTTTGAATACAGTCAGAAAAAAAAATAGAAAAGAGGCAAGTTTTTAGAGACTTAATAAGAGCATAAAAATGTATGAAAATAATTTCTTGTATTTGCAAAATAATTAAATACATTTGACTAATCAGTGATAAACAGGGCTGATGTGTATTTTGTGTATATCTAACTGTTAAACTTCCAAGTAAGTTTTGAACAGTGAAAAATGTAGTATTAAAACTATCAAAGTGAATCGTGAACAAAAAGTAATTATATTAATGTCTGCATTTGAAACATAGCTCCTGAAATACATGTAAGTGATTTTAAGCAAAATGTTTAATTTTTTTAAAGTTTACTCTTCTCCCTTTCTTATCTATGGTGATAGTAGAATCAATCAACTTCTTTAAATCACCCCACTCTCCTGAAATCTTTAGTTAAACCACATGTGGAAATGAGCCAAAAAATGTATTTCCACTGGCATGGTAAAATGTTGGCATTGGGCATTTTTCAACTCAGCAGCAGGGTGTGGATGATAGGCAAACTACATGGATATAATGTGTGTCACACTGAACAGTGGCATGGAGCAGCCTCAGCATGGGTGGTAATGGGGCTGTCTCACTGCGACTCACAGGTTTTTATAATGGATATTTTTAAATGACTGCAGACTTATCCTGAGAAAATCATGGGAGGGATTATTATAAAGACTAAGAAGCATGCACATTGTTCTTCACAGTTTCTCAGCAAGCTGTAGTTTTACAGTCAGAATATTAGCAGAGTCTTTTGGTGTCCCAAGCAGAAGACAAGGCTATCGTTGCTGCAGAGCCTCTTCCTGCCCAGCATATTCCCTCTTCTATTTTATCCTTTCTAAAATGGGGTTTCCTCTTTTCCTTCCAGATGTACTGCTTCTAAGTTCTCAGAGGCAATGAAGGAGCATGTTTAAGGTGTGTGAATATGCACAAAAACACAAGGGGCATCCGAGCAAGGTGGTTTTGCTTAGCTTAGATCAGCGTCTTGTGTAAATGAATGGAAGAATTGGCAAGTAAACATCAGGATTCAGGAGGGACTTGGTTTAGATTGGCACCTGGACAAGGTGACAGACAGTGAATTGCAGGTTGAGAATAAAGAAGCTTCAGAATTTAAGACCTCTGTACTTTCTTATTCAGCTTTACTCACTAGATGTCTGCCCACCTGGCATTTGTTACTGCTGAGTAATCATCTGTCACCTCAAAATAAGTGGTTAATACATGTAGGTATAATAGTAAAGCTGCTCTAAAGTATATACTGGTTCTGTAGCAGGGCAAAAGCTCAACAGTTACACAACTGATCCTTCCAATGTGAAAACAGGTAATTCTACTACATAATACAAATTAGGGGGAAAAGGCTTAAAGTACAAAATGTGTGTGTGTATATATATATATTTCTCCTCTTAATTTCTCTGTAAAGTTTATAGGAGGGTTTTCTTATCTTTATGCTTCTGAATTTCTGGAAGATTTAAAGCTCTTTTGGAGAATGCATTTTGACCCAAGAGTCACTTCTAGATCATTTGTTGGTATAACTGAAATCTTAACCAATGTAGAATAAACACTTTATCCTGAAAACAGAGGTAATACTGGTCATAATAGTGTGGAAGTGGCAGCCATCATTTAAGGCCAAGGAGGATCAGGTCTTTGCTTTGATCTCCAGATATTGGCCAGCAGTACTTTTCAGATGACATGTGAGGACTTTCATTGGGTAGTCAGCCAATCTAGAAAAAGAGTAATAGTCAATGTCCTATTTAATCAGTCTGATTTCAATGAATCCAGTTTCAATTAATGCAATTTTGCCTAATTTTTAAGGCATTTAAAAACAAATTTAAAATGCAGACCCATCTGACATTCCACTGGGGAAAATGGTGTGTAATCCAATAGTCATCCGTTGAAATACCAAAGTTGCATTTTGCTTATTGCCTGAGGGAGATGAAAGTCTTTGTCTGAGGAAAATTCATGAATTGAGACCATATAAAGTCTTTGCAATGAATGCTTCATAATTTCTGCTTTTATTTATGTGTTCATGCAAAAAAGAGTGCTTTACAATGCAATCTAAAGTGTATATTTTCTCCTGATGGCTGCTCTGACGGAAAAAATAACATATCTCCCTATCTGTCCTGTCATCTTAATGGTGTATTTAACCCAGACTGCTCGTGATAGTGGAAATGACAGTCCATGCTGCAGGAGAGCCAGTTCTCCTGTCTGTCTCATTCTGGAACTACAGTGCCAAGAGTGGAAGGGGATGTTCCAAAAGTGAAGCTTTTGCCCAGGGACTGGTCATGACCTGTTGAGCCTTTCTGTGTACACACTTTGGATAGGTTAATGCATTCATCATAGGATTCTTGTATTTGAAGGGATGGAGGTGTATTTGAATTCAGCAAGGTTTACTCATTTTGATTTGATTCTGAGTTACAAAGTGAGTGAAAGATTTTTATTTTTATTTGACAGAATAGCATTGTATGTTGTCCCTTGCTCTTGCTAAAGCTTCAAGTCTTCTGAAACCGGAGAAAGCTCTGTTTTCTAGGATTTTTGCCGTTTCTTAGATTATGAGCAAACCCTTCCTTCATCGTCTTCTCTGTCTATCCTATCCCTCCAGAAGTAAAGAAGTGAAGAGAAATGAAGTTATAGAACTTCTCCCTTCATTTACAAAAAAAATCTATTGTAATCTATTATCCAGAACCCTTAATGGTTTGATTTTCAGCTTCTGTGCAGATACAAACATGTGCTCTTTTAGATAAAATTATCCATGCTAAAAAGAAAAGGGATGAAGAGTTTCTGGTCTTCTGTAATAAAATGGGACTCCTTCTCTGTAATCTTTTCCATGGAATACTTCTGTTTGCACATAGATTTTGATTTAGCATCTTCAGAAGATGTTTATAATAAAAACTGCGGTAAGCTTGTTTTGCTCTATTGGCTCTGTACACTTGAGAGTACTGGCTTTACTTAGTAAGGGTTTTCAGAGATCTTTTGTGATAGAGCAGACATACTGCAGTCCTGGATTAAAATTTCAGCGTTGTGAATGTGATTACCAGTTTAATAATTTTTATTTTCTTTAGGGATAGAACTGAGCCATTGTGTTACATGGACAAGTATGTGTTGCTGTAGAGGATGAAATTGAAGAAATACTTATGGAAGGAAAATGAAGAAGTACATAGAAATATTGTATTGCATAGCACTTAGTGCAAATGCTTTGTAGCTACCATTGCTTACACCAAATAATGTAATAGATGTACCTAGGGAAGTTTTAGCTGCGGTTTATCTTTTGTAAATGATATAAGCAGGGAAATACAATTGGAGGCTTGCTCCCAACTGACCTTTAGGACAGACTGCTGAGTTCTTTCTAGAGCTTTCCAAGCTAGAGGGGAGTGGGGTATTCACACCTTGTAAGTACTTAAGGCCCTGTAAACTTCGTTCACACTTGCACATGGAAGGAAAACATCCCAGGCTACGATTTAGTACAGTGACTCATTAGTAGGACAATCGCGCTGTTGAAAAAGCTAATGCAGAAGCTTTCTTGTGGTTATCCAGGTATCAGACAGGTAAAGAGCATTTCAAAAGCTCAGTGGCTTTGTAGATATATTCAGCATAGTCAATCTCAAGACTGATTTGTACGTATATTTGCCTAAGTTGAATAAGGAGTTAATAACATTTGCACTGCAGTTGGAAATACTCAAAAGTGCAACAACATTTATATTTTATATTCATCTAATAGAAAAATGTGTACAAATGTGAGAAGGTGAGTATAATAAATAATTGAGGAGGACATTAGAATAAGAAATCAAAGACACTTACATGCTTATGATCTTTTGATTAAAGATGCCTGAGTGCAGATCAGTGGAATTAATTCTAGTTTCCTTAATGGGCAGGGGAAGTGATTTTGTTCTTTTTGTAGTACAGCCTTGTTATCTGACTGCAAGTACAGATGGGAGTACATGTAAGTGGTGGATAAGGCTAGTGGTTTATTCTGGACTGAAATATTAAATGGGAAAAAGTTCTAAGAAGAGCTGCTTAAATGTAAGTACAGTTAGACATATAAATGACGCCATATTAAAAAAAACCAAAACAACTCTAACATGCATAGTAACAATGTCAAATTAATAGTAATAATTATAAACTTTTTGGAACATGAATTCAGGTATCTAACTTTCACCACCTTGGCTGTGATGCAGTCCCAACTGTCTAAATACCTGGTCATAAAAGATTGGTTGGTATTCATTGACTTGAGAAAGACAGCTTTGACTGCACTGGCTTCTCATCTTGTACCCACTGTTAAGTGCTATCAATGTTACAACTGGCTGTACTGGAGCCAGAGAAGATGTTACGTCTCCACATAACCTCTTCAAATAATGATGGTTTATTTACAACTATCCCACTTTTGTGTCTTCTTTCTTCATCAAGTAAAATAAAAAATTTGAAATGAATTGTTCACTGTCCAATATAATGGAGTGAAACATGGTGTGAGTAGCTCCTCTGAAGGTGGCTGTGCTCTTCTTTTGCAGCTAGCGAAAGTTAGGCTGTGCCTGTGCACCTGGTACAGGCTGCCTAGCACGGAATAGTTGTGTCATGTAAGCAGTGTCTTCTTGAGATCAGGAGGAGGCAGACACTGAAATCAGGCTATGTTCATGAGAAATCAGGTGAGTTGTTTTGCACAGCCACAGACATGGGCACACCTAAAGGCCATGAATACAAACAGTGGAACAGCTAGAAACACATCTCAGACTGCTTCACAGGCTTGAACAGCATATGAGAAGATTGAATTTTTAATTTGAATGAGCATGACTGTAATGAAACAGCCAGGCATTATCACAAAAAGTAACAGAAAGTTAAAGCTACCTGCACCATTAAGAGCTTGTCATCTTGTTGGGTTGGACACTGCCTGTGCTGTGTGGGGTGGGCAGGATACAAATGGTATCTGTATGGCTGCTGTACTAAAGAAATCATAGTGCTGTGGGGAACTCTCGCCTCTTCTATGTGTCTTGTCTTTATACGGTCTTCATACGGTCTTCACAGTTATCTACACATCTTAATATTTCCTTGAAATCACTAGAAATGTTCTGTAAATTTCAAAACTGAATCCTTAAACAGACTTCAGTGTCCTACATGCTCACTAGAGATTCATACCAGTTCTTCACTTTGCCAGTGGACAAGAAGCAATTCATTACTTGGAAAGTGTGCTGGCATACCTTGAATATGAAAGGCAGTAACAATTCCTGTGCATAACAGCTCTCTTGCTGTGGCACAGACTGTCAGTCTTCCTCTTCTCCCTGTCCCCTCTCCATGTTAGAAGCTAGGTAAGAAGAGTCACCAGCTTTTGAGATGATGATGATGATGACAGAAAGTCACCTGCAGTACCCAGGGTCATGGGTTTACTTCTTTCAGGTCATCACCTTAGAAGCCACAGTCCACTTAAAAAAAATTCCAGTTCTTTTCTGAAAAGTTCAGAGTATCAATAAGTGTGTGTGTTATTTAACCAGACTAAAATGAAATTTTTTAGAGATACAGCAATCTCTCTTAAAAACTATGATTCTTTTTTTATTAGTCACATCATTTTCTTAAATTCATCTTTGAATTCTGCTTAGTGGATAATGAATGGTTAGTGGATATGACAGTAAATGAAATTTATTTCGGTTTCAATATCTAACAGTGATGCTTTATGCTGGTAGCATGATGTGACTAAACAGTGTAAGAAATACATTTAAAAATAGGAGGAATTATTGGATTTTCATATTAAAATCTAAAGGTAGTCCTTAAAAGCTGAGAAACAGTTGGATTGGTTTGTGGTGATGAAAAATAATATTCTTACTGCCCTGAGGATGTTCAGATGTAAGTTAATTTTACTTTATTAAAAAATAAAAGTAGCACTTTCATGTTATTGCTTTGGAATTCCAAAAGCACTGCGTGATAAAACCCACTTTTTTTTTTCCTTTTTAAAATTATGAAATTTATTACACACAGAAAAAGAAAGTGGGTGAGAGAGATGATACATCAGCTTGTGGTAATTGGTATATACTTTTAAGATAAATCCAAAACCTTTCATAATATTTATGGAACAATCCACCTTTTATATTTTTTTTCTTTTTTACTTGACTTCCACAGAGAATTTATCCTTTAATGTTCACTCAGAAATGAAATAATTCCTTTGTTATATGATTAGTTGTGGACTGTGGAGTAAAAACCTCTTAGGTTTAAGTAACAAAAAATTCTTAACTATATCTCCTTCTCATGGAACAAGTCTTTTTCATGTAAATGGGAATATAGGACTTGTAACGTGGGTCACAGGTGATGATTCTTTTTTATTAAAAGGTGCATACATTTGTCTCAAGAGTCTGTCAGAAAACAAATCAAAAGAAAACAGCATGATGTGTTGTAAGCTACCTTTCACACAACTCTCATGCCTTTTTTTTTATTTTTAATTCTAGGCAATTCTGTGTGAAATTTCTAGTTATCATGATAGAAAGGTGAGAAAATTTGATGTTTAACAGGAAGATCACCACAGTTGGCAGCTCCACAGACTAGGAGGGCTTGAATGTTTATGAGTTATCTTGGAAAGAAATAATGAAAATTTACCTTGTGAGGAATAATTCACTGCATGGTACTCATTTTTACAGGGTTTACTGTGTTTCTGAAAGCAGCAAGACCTCTTTCATCTGACAAAATCTAAGTTCTCTACTACAAAGGCTTGTAGAACATGTCTGATCTTAGCTCTGCACATAGCAAGCCTGTCATGTTCTCCATGATATATAAGCAAGGCAAAAGCTAAACATCTGTGGCTTGAAATAAACTGCTTTCTGTCATGTTACATTTCTCCAGCTGACCTCTCATATCCAGAAAATGCCTCATTTTAAAAAATAATACAATTTTGAAATTAATCCCATTGTGTAAGTGCTGCTAATAGGTTTGTATTAAGGGTCTGAAGCAAGTCTTGAACATTGTGTATTGGGAGGAGGTCCAGTCATTAGCAAAATCATTAGAAATGTAAGTCAAAGTCAGTAAAACAGTTTCCAGATTCTGTAAAATGAGTGGCCCAAAACATTGTGTGAATCCTGCCATAAAGCTATGAGAAAGCAATGTGGTTTTCAGGCCCACTGAAGGAGCCAGCAAGTTACTTTATGTATAACTCCCTGATGCAAGACTCCTCTCCCATTGTACAGAATGATGTAGGTCTGCTGAAGTCAGTGAAGCTTCTCTGATGTGCTCTGATGACCTGATGACTTGCCTCTTCCATGCACAGAGGGAAGTCATGCCTTGTAAAACAGTCTTTTGAAAATTACTGTAGTCTTCTGGTCCCACTTGGAGTCCCAGACAGCATCCAAGACTAACCATGCAAATTCTATGTTCACTTCAGCCTTCTATTAAGACTCCTAGCATGGGACAAGATGGAAATTCAACTGCTGTGGTGGCTGCAGTTTTGTTATTTGGGCTAGGTCAGAGTTTTGAAGCAATCAATTTCTTTTATAGCAGTCATTGCTCTTAAAAAGACTTCAACTATAGAGACTTTTAAATGACCAAAAATATGGGTGATCAGAAGAGGAAATGAGCTGTGTCCAAATAGTTTTCTTTTCAGCTACCAACTGGGGGAGCTGCTTGTATTAATAACTGTAAGACAGGATCAGCACAAGGACGCCATCAATAGTTTATGTGGTTAAGTCTTTTCTCTGCCATCTCCCAGATAAGATAGCCGTTCGTAAGGATACTCAGAAGTTAGTTTGCAGCTGTCAGGACGAGCTGCTGGGTGTGATCTCAAGTATCTGCTGCCTGGTATGCTTCCCATAGTGTTCACTGTAAATTATCCTATAGTCACAAATCAGAATTTGTTCTAAATCAAAACTTTTTTTATTATTAATTTTATTTTACCATGGCTGTCATCTGCTTAAAACATTAGGGAAAAAATTCCTAAACATGCAATAGGACTTAATTTATCTCACTGGAAAAGGTGTAATGTGCCATTTGCTGCACTGTTTCTTGTTTTCGCCAGATTATTAGCCCTTGCAACATAAGGCTGAAAAAAATGCAGAAAGAAGGTCTATGCATGTGACACAGCCAAAGAAATGTGAGTCATAGGTGACCCCAAAATAGTGTTTGAAATGGCTGACAGAAAGCTTTGGAAAGAATTTATTTAGAAATAATACTGCTAATACAGCCTTGGTCTCCATTTTTATTACTAGGAGCATTTAAGCTCTAATCTTCAGGTTGTGGCGTAAGAGTCCTCTCTCTGTCAATCACTTATGGCGTAAAATACGGATTATGTCTTTAAGTGGGAATTACAGAACAATGGAATCTTTCAGGGGCTCATTCGTTTTTGGGGGAGTCTACAGAGGGTGTCCTAGGAGTTGCTGTCAGAAAACAGTAATAATATTCACTCACACGCACAGAATTGAACTAATCTCTAGATCTGGTGTTAGAAAGAAATTTTTCCTTAGAGGAGAGCTACCTGGCAAGGTAGCTAGGTGTGGAGCAGCTTCATCCTTTTCTAGGACACTAACCAATGAAAGGAGCATCTTCAGGCTGTGCCTGGGGTGATGCAAGTAAAGCGTGGCAACTCAACGTCTTTCCAAAACCTCCCCGGTCAGAGCTAGCTGAGTCCTGTAAAGCAACTGCTTCAACACATCAGTACTTGTTGTAAGTCATTTACATTTTCCCACATAAAATTTCCTCCTTCCTTCTTGGACTGCGGAGGGACATGCTAAGGAAGAAGGAGGTGTTTGCTGCCTTCACACAGCTGATTTGTTGTGGAGGGAAATCTCTGCCATCTGTAAAAAGGCCCACCTAAGTGTTCAGTAGTGAGGGAGCTTATGATGAGCTGCATTATGTTAGACAGCCATCTTAAATACTACCTTGCTACTTCAATTGATTATTTTGATGTGTTCTTTTTTTGGTGGAGAAAGTTTTGATTTTACCACTTCTTGCACAAGCCAGAGGTAGGAGAGATTTAAGACTAAGTTAAATTTAACTTCATGTGCTTCTGCTGGAATGTTGCCATAGAAGAACCGATACTGTAACTGCTGCCAGTTTTGTTGTGTTTGTGTTAAAAGCACACAAGATGAGTACATGGAAAAGGAGGATGCAAACATACCAGTACATTCTCACAGTCTCATGGATCTTTAAAGACCAGTCTTGTGATATGCCCAGTGTCTTCCTGACTGGCTCATTTTCAAGGAAGAAAGTTCCTTAGGTCTTATTAAAACAGTCACAGCTGTCCTAATGAGGCTGCAGAACCTGATGTTAACTAGAGATGGAAAGTTGCAGACCTCATCCTTTCAACTTCTCCTTGACAGATCCTGAGTTACCTATTGACATGCCTGATTTCTCTTTGGAAGGTGAAACTGCTGTCTTGCCCAAAATAATACACGTAAAAAATCTGCAAAACAGTCTCATGCCAATTTCTCTTTCACCTTAATGTTGCCTCCCTTGGCTGTAAGGGATTTGAAATAGCTAGTCACTTATTTTTGTGCAATGGAAAATAAAGAACAGCGCCCAAAGGGTTGAGTTGACCAAGCGAAGTCCTTAAATCATGATGTTGAAATCAGAGGGAGTGGTTGAAGTAGCAAACTCTTCTCTTTGGTGTACTAAACATGTTTACAGGATCAGGCTCCAAGTTCAAGTAAACGCTTGACTGTAGTATCTTGGGTAAAGGTTGAAGTTACTGTGTTATTTTACCAGCATATTTCTACAGATGAGAGCAGCAGCAGCAACCTATGCACTGAAAAAATGAATAGTTGTCTGAAGGATATCAGTGAGGGATCTAAAAAGGAAAATTATAATAGTAGTAATAACAATAGTAATGAGTTATTCTATTCTAAGCAGAATATTGCCATCACATACTTTAGAAATGTTAATCAGTGAGGTCAAATGTTTAATAAAAACATCCAGCTATTATTTTGAGCTTAACCTGTATGAACTATCTTTTTTGATCTAAGCCATAATTCACCTGTACATGGAACTATGAACTTTCTTTACGTATCAATTGATTTCTTCTGATTTGAGAGGAGATGAACTATTATATATTGGTTCATCCATTTTGAATTGGTACGGTTCTTGATTTCAGATTTACTTCTGTGGCTTTCTTGCGATCAGGTATTTGTAACCTTAATTGAAAGTTTAGAACAATAAATGAAGAAGAAAACATGTTCAGTTTTTCTAAATAACCCAATGGGCTATTACTGGTCTATAAAGGATTTACTGCTTTGTTCTCAGAGTTTTGTGCTTCATGTAAGTGGAAAGTAGCTCTTAATGTTTAGCACAACATAACAGGTATGCACATGTATAGCTGAGTAGACAATCTGTCTTTACCAAGATTATACTTTGCCAATTATTCAGTACAAAAGAGATATTTGGTAATTTGATTATTCCTCCAACCCTTTAACATAAAGTACATTTCAGATTTGTTTCTTGTTAAGACTGTGTCTTTTTCATGTTATTTGCCCATGTAGGTAACTTTTAAAAAGTGCAGTATGTGTTACCATTTGGACTTGATGAAAGAATTATTTTGACAAAAAAATTGTGTAAGCAAAGAAAAAAAAATTCAAAATCAAAACAGGAGTCAAGTTTCAAAACTTCGGAAGGGTAAAGCCCTGAGTGTCAACAAGTATTAAGAAAAACCTAATTTCCCTAAGTAGCAGAACAAAGAAAAATTACAGAAATTCTTCTGAGATATGATGGAAAACATTTTTCCTCTTAGTTGTCATTTTAATTCCCAATTTCATCTCCATGTCTCACCAGAAGTAAACTAATTGCAAAATAGATATATTTGTAATAGCTTATTTTATTATATCCTGTGTACTGATGTAATAATGTTTATACATATTTCATGAATCAGAATGGTTTTCCAGTTGACTATACATTATTTAAGGAGAACTGTGATCCAAAGGTAACAACATTGTGTGTGTTGTATGTCTCATTAAGAAGAAGGCTAGGTCCTACCAGGGTTAGTATTTTACAGAGGTATAGAAATCAGAAGAAAACGATTTCAGCTTGTGTATTTGATGTTTATAGGAAATATTTTTAGATTTATTAGAGGTAACTGATTTGCTATATACTTGCATTAAAATTTACATTTGTAAAATGCCAGCAATGTACAGAGTTAAGAACTACTTAACTGACAAATCTCAAAAAAGTCATTAGTGGGAAATCATAGCTGATTAGAAATGCTTAGAAGATAAATGCACAAATACTAATAAAAAGTCCAAAAGGACTGTCATGGTTTAACCCCAGCCAGCAACTTGGCCTCACACAGCCACTTGCTCACTCCCCACATCTCCTGTGTCAGGATGGGGGAGAGAATCAGAAGGATAAAAGTGAAAGAACTTGTGAGTTGAGATAAAGACAGTTTAAGAGGTAAAGCAGAAGCCGCATGCACAAACAGAGCAAATCAAGGAATTCATTTACCCCTTCCCATGGGCAGCTGGGTGTTCAGCCATCCTCAGAAAAGAAGGGCTCCATCAATATAACAGTGACTTGGGAAGATGAATCACATCACTCCACATGTCCCCAAATGCTTGGGGGATATTTACAGTTAAGCCTTTCTAGCTCATAGGCAAAAAGAAAACTTCTGAGATGATTTCATTTCCATGTATAGGATGTTCCTGTGTAAAAAATGCAAAGTCCTAGTAAAAATCTTTTTTCAAGCATAGGGAAAACTCCTGACTAGAAGCTGAAGTCTTATAAATTCAGATTAAAAAAGATCAACTTCGAGAAACTGCCAGTGGGGTCTCTTGGTTTATCCAGATCAGAATGGGGTGTCTTTTTACAGGACTGCTTTAGCCCAGCACAACAAGTTTTAACCAAATACAAATTACTGGGTTCCATCCAGCAGCACTGACTTGAAATCTAGTCCTTTTCAGCCATAAATTTGATGGATCTTTGACATTTCCAAAAATGAACAATGAAATCTTAGTCTCACTAAAATCAGCATCAGTATTTCTCTCAGTTTCTCTTCTCCCTCCAAACTGCAGGAAAGGTGCAACTGACTTTTGATTTTTTTCCTGTGATTTCTCATCTCAGGAGGTGGCAGCCCCCCCCAGTTCCTTGCATAACCTACTGTTCCATATTACTAGACTAAATTTTCTTGGCTCCAAGACAGATGAATCTTACTGCATATTAGCAGGTTAATGCTGTCATCAGTGCTTTACTGAGATAATGCTAAAAATAATCCAGGACTGACATAAAAGGTATCCACTTTATTTCAATTGACTTAGTGTCATTATCAAGGTGACCATCTAACTGTGTCAAATTCTGAATCTTTATTCTCCCTTCAGGTACAGCTGCTACATAATCATAAGGTTAAATATTTGCTGATTCAAATCTATTGATTAGACTGTTGATACTCTCTGCTGGGTTAACGGCTGGCCTTGAGGATCTTACCGGTCTTTTCCAACCTAAAAAATTCTGTGATTTCTGTGATCCTTTGATATCTTCTGCAATAAAGATGAGTTCTCAGTAAGAAAGCAGCATGTGAAGCAGAGAGCTGGTAAAGGTACTTGATCCCTTCTCTCTTCACTGAAAACTTAAGGCTGAGGTCTCCTCTGATCTCAGGGATGTGAGTCTCTCCTGCACATTCTGCACTTGCTCACAGCACAATCTGCCTATTGGTGCCGACGGGTTTTCCTCCCTGGAAACAAGGCCGTGTGTGCAGCGGGATCTGCTCTGGCAGCCAGAGCTGCAGAGCAGGACTGAAACTGGACAGTCCCAATAATCTGGTTTCTTTAAGTTAAAAATCTTTATGCATGCATTAAAATTATAGAATCATCAAATGTTAAGGGGTTGGAATGGACTTCAAAGGTTATCTAGTCCCAACCACCCTGCCATAGGCAGGGTCCCACCAGAACAGGTTGCTCAAAGCCTTATCCAGGCTGGTGTTGAACATGTGTTCAAGGCCAAGTAACTTGTACAAAAAAATCTTATATTTTCTGGTTACAAGTTTGTATATAGATCTTCTTGGTGCTAAGCAAGTTTTTGGGTTTTTTTAATCTTTCAGTATTTCATCTTTCTGCTGCTTTTTGTTTTTCCTTTGAGCTATAGTCATGCACTTTGCCCCAGACAGGTCTCTGAAATAAAAGACTAATGAATCCTTCTTTCTAGTTTCAGCTTGCAGCCAGTTCATTCAGATAGATTAAATTTCTAAACTTTAGGTGTGATGTACCTGGTCTCAAATGACACATCATGAGAAGTATTTTAGCAAATGATGGTTTATTATCACTCTGTCCTTTGAACTGCAACATCATTAAAAAAAGGGAAAAAACCCACATTAATTTAAATACAAAGAATATGGTAGATGATTCTTCTCCTCTGTCCAAGGCTGGTGGTTCAAAGGAATGATGTTTTCTTTGATTTCTTCTCCATTATATTTCTGTATCAGTACACAGAATTTTGAAGAGAGCTGCCTGAACTGACATATTTTTTGTGGTTTTATTTTGATTCATGGATTGCAGTATGAAAGAAAGGATATATACAAAGCAGATTTTCTGTCCTATCACACTGTGCAATTTGTACTACCCTGAAAATTGAGCTAAATCCTCTGGGCGTGAAGTAAGAAGAAACAGCTCATTCCCCTCTGCTCCTCAAAACCACATGAACTTAAATATTAATGAAACTTTCATGAATCACACATAACACATACTGCCCCTTTGTGCTGGAAAGGCCCCGGCGTTTTATGGTTCATACTGTACAGCCAGGAGAATAGGAAGCAGAGTCATAAAACAGTAATTAATACACTTCTGAGCTGAGCTATTTTATTGTGTAGATGCTAATTAAGAATGATAGATCCCAGTGACTGAGCGGCACATAATACGTTTGGTCAGCTTAAGTGAAAGGTCAGTTACCATTTTGACTACTTTAAGTGAAAATATTTTCCCTTATGTCAGTGATTTCAGGAACCACAAATGTCAAAGTGAAATGCCTTGTACCCTCTTTTTCTAGAATGCAGGTTTTTAGTGACACAACGGGAGCATTTGCTTTGTGAAAGCATTTGATTTGCTGTGGGGGTTCTGACCAAATAATCAGGAGGGAAAAGAAAAGAAAATTTAAAAACTTAAAAAGTAAATACTAAGCCTTGGTGTTGCAAGTGCATTCCGTTTGAGGTGGTTCTTCAAGGCGCTGTGAAACGGACTGGCTTTCCAAATGGGGCAACCCCTGCTGCCAAAAAATTGATTCAATGAGACTGGACACTTCAAAGTTCTCTTTTGGAAAATCTCACCCACTTGATCAAAACGTTGCTTGATGGGTTTAGAATATTTCTAAGTTACTAGTTTTCAGAAAAATGGGAAATGGTAGTCTTAAGTCCAAAACTTGAGATGAATTCAGACATTGCAGCTTTATGCAGCAAGGAGACACATCAGAAAGGGAGCTCATGTTCTGGCAGTAGGAATGTTAGACATCTCACAGATGCTCGTACCAGTGCTACATGTTTAGCTTCACTTGTCATCTCTGTGTTCTTCAAATCTTAGACACCTTCTATTTTTCTTTAATACTGCATAACCATGATTAAAGTAAACAGAAAAAATCCTGTCCTGAGGCTATTAAGACCCTTAGATTCGTTAAAGGGCACATGCTGAGACAAAAGTATGACATGACTTTTTTTGAAAAAAGTCAAGATTACTTTTAATATTGCATTATTAAATATAATTTGATATTTTGATCTCCTAGATTATGTAATTCCTCCCTAAGGGTGATCTACTACCATTAAAAAAGAAAACAAGGGAAAAGTAAGAACCAAGGAAGACTTTTAGTTGAGTTCTGTGATGTGTTTTGGGCAGTACCAAAACCACTAGAGTCTTAACTGGGTACTGCAGTTAATATTTTAGTTCACATAGCAGTTGAGCATTTTAAAAATACAAGCTTGAATTGACCAAGAGGTGTTGTTATACCTCCTACACATCCTATTGCAGTGTAAGAAAAGAATGATGCTGTATTAGAAAAAAACCAAAAAATAAAATTATACTGAAACAGGACTGCAAATAGCAGTTCATGGTTTTACATACTAGTGTTACTACTATTGAGTGCTTTAAAGAATAGCATCTCCTTGCACAGGAAATTCATACTTGATAGTGCTTCTGATGTCAGAGTGGGTGTTTGAGTAAATGGGTTTAGCATGCTATAAGGTGAGTGACTAGGTGAAATTCTTAGGTAAATGGGTATGATCAGTAAAGCTGATCACTAGATCAAAAGAATATGCAGAAAATGGGAAAGTAAGCATAGTAACAAAGGCAGAGATTTCACTTAAAAGTCAGTAATGGATGGAAATAAGCACAGATCACAGAACGAGTTGCTTAGTGAAAAGGAGGAATAACTGGCGTAAATGGCATTTGAATAAAGCCCTTGACCTTCATAAAAATGAAAAATAAAAATGAATGAGCTTTCAGGCTTTCAGCTCTTGGAAGAAGCCAGCAAGTGGGCAGGCACAGAGCACAGGGCAGTCTGGGCAGTGCTCCCACCGCTTGCCAGGATGTGGTGCATGAGAACCAGTCTGACTTATGTGCACAACAGGGAGATTGCAACTAGCAGCTTATGTTTTAGTGTAATGCTAACTTACTTGGGCAGCTCTGGGCACACTCCTAAGAAGCCACTAATGACATTGCAGTTGTGTAACTTGAACAGTCTCTGTTCCTGCTCAGACTGCCAAGAATACTGCAACCCAACAAGCCTGTTATGCAACTGCAAGAGAGAAACTTGGGCTGCTGCAGACAGCCGCATCTTGGCAATTATATTTTTGTCCTGACTGGCTTTTTGGCTCATTTTTTATATTAACAGGACTATGGTTTTCTCATATAGGATTCTTCAGTGTAGCAAAGCCATGTATTTCACCAGGAAGCTGAGCACAGTGTTACAGTACAACAGCAACTGTAATTCAGCTTCTATTTATCTGTACCTTTCTGAGTAATGAAGCTGCTGACAGCTTTCCAGAAGGTCTAAGATCTACTGCAAAATTATAATCAGGTTAGGTGTTCTTTGGAGAAGAGAGAAATTTTTCTGTACACCTTATTTGTCTGGACCTAGAGCAGGAGCAACACTGAAGAAGAGACCTCGTGGATCACTTGCTTCAGTCCTATGCAATCATAGGATGTCACATTGTCCTTTTAAGAATTCGATCACGTTCTATTTTAAAATGCTTAGAATTTTTTTTCTTTCCCCCCTGCTACTATTCTTGTGGAAAGAGTGTTCCAGAAATCTGCTTGCTATAAAACCAGCTTCTCCTTTCTGTCCTCAATTTATGCCTGACCATAATTGATGAAAGGCTAGACAAATTACATCATTAATTGTTTATTCTCATTTGTGGTATGCCATTTATGTGAGTGTCATCTTAGTAAACTTCAGTTGTTGAATTTAGTGACTTTAAAAGACTGAGAAGAGTATATGCGATCTGGGAATTTGAGTGGAAGTGATATCCAAGAGATATTTTGGGTTGGTTTTCTGGGTGCTGGTAATGCTCAGTTTCAGAGCTTGAGTAACCTTTCTCTGTTCTTGAGGTGAAGATGAGGTCCTTGTCAACACAGGAGGGCACTCACTGAACTGCTAACTGTGCATGGTAATTACATGCAGGCACAATAAAATCCATTATGTCTTCAAATATTGATCTTACATTTGATTTGGAGTGTAAGATACCATTTGAACTATTGAAGCAAGTTGTAGATTTTCTCTGGGAATTACTATGAGTAATTAAAAGAGATTTTCTGGCTCAAAAGGAGACAGCAGAAGACTGCTTAAAGGGAGGTGATTGAAAGGGAGGGAGGTTATTAGTGACATCTAGGAAGCATAGCCTAGGGACCACTATTTTAAACAGTTTCTTTAATGTGTGTGGCACAAAAAGAAGAGCCCAGCTATACATCTGGGAAATGAGGATAACAGTTTCTGCTTAACATGGCTGGTTACAGCAGTTGTTAGACAGAAGTAGCTCCTGGAGCAAACCCAAAGAAGTAGCACTCTTGAACCAGATGCCAAGCTCCAGAGTCAGGCTCTTCCTTTTTTCTTCTGTCCCTTGATTTTTGAATTCATTACTGAAAAATGGCCTTTGCTTCAACAAAGCTTGTCTTTGGTTAAAGATCTGGAATCTACTTCATTTTTTTGTGCAGGTGTACCACCTAGGCTAGAGGAAAGTACTTCCATGTATGTTTCCTAGTGAATGTGTTCCCAGTTGCTCTGAAGTTTTTCTGCACTTACTGTTCTGATTATTTTCTTAAGAGACATTTCAGTGTATTTTGCCTATTTTCCAGGTTCCTGCTGAGCTTATGTAGGAAACAGACAGGGAGTTCTTGAGGCACAGGGAGCTCTACTGACTAGGGGGAGAACGTCATGTGGCTGAGAAGCTTTCAGGTGAAAACCAGAGCTGTTTTCAGGGTTAATGGCTGCTAAGCATGGCTAATATAGCTCACAGTTTTGGATTCAGGCACCCCGGGACAAACTAAATCCTGTTTTAGATACCTAAAGCCTACTTTGGATCTGGACCAAATGCTTTATGTTTAGAGAAATGTTGTGGAGAATACAATTGCTTCTGATTTCAGCATGCAGATACTTAAACTTGATTAGAATTAAAAAGCAAGAATTTTATGCATAAATTAGTTTTAAAAGACATTCAGGATGAGATCTAAGCCTAAAAAATCAAGGAAGTCGTGGGGGGAATATTGCATTAGTCTTTCTGTCCTCCACCAGACTCAAACTCCCTTTGTCCCAACAAATGCAGTTGTCTCTGTATCTGCCACTGGGGTAACATTTATTATCTTCATGTGGAACAGTTTATTATCATGCAACCAACACAAACAGTTAAAAAATGTTGTCTCTGTTATTTTTTGGCCCACCAGAGCCTGATTTGTTAACCTTCTGAGGCTGCTGTGAACCTTACTTAGTTTTCAGTAATACATATGAAGACCATTGGCCTTAAGGCCATGGTTTGCTGTAGCTGTACTGCTTCTTGTGCTCTTCATTTTTCTTGTCATTTGGAACATGTCTCATTTTAGATGGGATAGTTTGGCATAGTTGTATTTTTTAATACAATATTGTAAAAACACCTAAATCTTGGTTATCGCTTCCAGCATCCCAAAATAGCATTCTAAATAGACACAGTAATACTGTACTTGTTTTTCTTTTATTTATCTAACAAGCCACCCATGGTGTGTAAATTCCATCAAACAATGTCTGCATTGTGAAAAAGAATTAGCTGTCTGTTCTAAAAGTTATTCTGTTTGCTTAGTGGGAC
Organism: Aphelocoma coerulescens; assembly: GCF_041296385.1. Taxonomy (NCBI): domain Eukaryota; kingdom Metazoa; phylum Chordata; class Aves; order Passeriformes; family Corvidae; genus Aphelocoma; species Aphelocoma coerulescens. The sequence goes on along the minus strand of NC_091015.1, from coordinate 152,978,305 downwards.
TACATAGACATTTGAAAACAGCCAACCAAGATAGGATATGATGAGGTAATGCTTTTTTACCACTTCTTTTCGTCCTCTTCCGAACTGGTCTCTCCCTCTAAAATAAAGAAATATTTCTAGAAAGATGAGGAGCTTTGTCCTGAATAGGAATCCTGGCCTCTGAACACCAAATGCTCATCTCAGCATTTTTTTACAGGGAACAGCAATTTTCTGTATGGGGCTGGGGAAAGAGGATAAATCGTAAATAAATTAACATCTTTCAGTTTTTTACACGTTTGTGCGCCCTGTGGATATTTGATGTAAATATATAAATTATCATTGTGAGACTAGATCCAAAAAAATCAAAGAGCAAAGAAGAATCTCTCTTTTCAAAAGTACTGACAGGTGAGCATCTGAGTGCCTGTTTCTTAAATACAGAGTAAACAAACATTTTAATGTGTGACCTGTGACTTTCTAAATGAAGCATATTAAAGAAGTTGATGTTTTTCAACTATGTAGCCATTGCAATATTTTAGCTTTTGAAACTGCTTTAATAAGTGTTGATTTTGTCACATGTTGCATTTTACTAGACTCACAAGAACTAAATATAACGCTCAGATTTCCAGGAACTCATAAAAGCTCCTTCTTTTGTGCAGAAGAAGGCATTTTTAATGTGTCTTAAAGCACAAATGTTTTACTTGTAGTGTTGCATGTAATGACAGTTATTGCTACTCAGTATGCACAGTTGCTAGATCTGTGTGTGGTAATACAGCAGTATAGATCCCCATTGTCAAGTATTTTCCATGCATTTAAAATAGGATTAATGAACTGCTTGCATGGCAGGTTCTATTTATAATTTAGAGTTTAAATCTGCACGTATATGCTGTTTACAGCTGAGACAATCACTTGTTGATGTTTGCAAGAATTTGTATTTAACTTTATCAATACCAGAAATATTTAATTTGCAAATGACTCAGATCTTTACCATAGTGCTTAAAAATGAGGGAGGTAATTTTTACATATATATTGTTATTAAATATGTTATACATTTTATGAGTGTTCACCACTTAAACAATAAGGAGTGTATGTTTAAAATTGACACTGTTGTTCAAAGCAGAGGAAAGCAGAGTCCCATCTTTTTTGTCTCATACAGGCCCCTGCACAGTAGCAGGATATGGTGAAGCAATGTATATTTACAAATAGAGAAAAAAGAAATACAAAAACTCAATTTAATATTTGATAGTTTATTCAACTCTTGTTATCACCATGTGATTAATGTAATCAAAATGACTGTCCTACCATAATAGTTTGTAGACTAGAAGTGATGATATACATTCTGAAATTTGTGTTTATATTTTAGTTAGTGGTTTAGGCTATGAAATTTTGGCCCTGGGGTTAAACCTAAAGGTTTTCAAACTGAGAAATCCATGGCTAAAATATGTTTAGTGGGAGGGAATAATGTCATTACACACAGCTTTTTAATAAACAGCCTAAATTATGCTTCAAAGGACAGATGTGTCTTTAATAATCTGAACCATTTGCATTTTCAGATTAAACCCTGCTTGATTGCATTGTACTTGATACGTATACTTAAATCTATATGTTAAATGTTATACTTTGATATAGAACACATTGTTTGACTTTGTTCTTATGATCTGACAAGCTTCATTATATAATAAACTAGTTTAAATAAATCTTAAAGACATAAAAGTATTCTTGACAGTAAAAAAAAAAAAAATTGAAGCACACAAATGATATATTGGTAAGATGTTCCAGAGAGAGTCAAAGCTTTTTTTCATTCAGATCTTTGAACATGTGTTTTGAATAAAGCTGTAAGGCATTTTCCAGTAACCAGTGTTGTATTACAAAAATGAGTAAAGTAAAACAAAAGGAAAACATGTTTCAACATTTTATTCAGTATTGTCACACATTGTTGCACATTTCCAGCTGGAAGTAAATGTGACATTTGTAATGCTAATTTTTCAAACCTAACCTTTTATAATATATAAAATATTACTTGGGATGGTGTGCCCTTGTGAAAAGAGCAGAAGTAATGAAGTACTCGATCAGGGTTCAATTGGATTCGTAATGGCTTGAGTGCAATTACACTGCCAGTTGGTTGCGATCAATCAAAACCATTTTTGAATTGTTCTCTTAAACTGTATCTAGTGTTAACTGCTGATAAGCAGGTTACAGAGCACTTGACCTGATATAGTAGCGGTGGTGTGTCTCACAAACAACAAGTGATGCTGTTAATGCTACTGTGTTTGTGCTACGTGAGGTAAACCCCCTGATTTGTTAATACAGAGCAACACACTATAGCTTTGCTCCATATTATGTGATGGAAAAATGTGAGCATAAGTGTAATGCAGAAGCGCGTAAGGAAAATGCAGTATATAATTTTGGTGTTATGTATGTAATACTGTTAATTGTGGGCTAATACATTAACTCAAAAAAATTACATCTCATTGAGTTGGTCCCCATTTTCATCTATCATAATGACAAATTGCCAGCCTCTGTTGACTCAGAGGGAAAGCAGAGGAGAAGCAAGAGGGAAAAAAGCACATGCAAGCAATTTGGATATTAAAAAAATGTCAAATTAAAGAAAAAAAAAAGAAAGAAGGGAAAAAATCTTACAATTAAACTATAATGGAATTTATGGAAAGATGGATATAATTTATTTTGGTTTTATTTGTCCAGTGCTGTAACATATTAGCCTGGGAATATAATCTAAACCATACTGCATACAATGTTGCTAATGGGACATTTATGCTAAAGGGACTTATTCCCATACTTCAGGATAGGAAAAATATACTCTAATGTTTCATTGCAAGGCATTCCTCTGAAAATGAAAGCTAATTAAATATTTTTTACTGTTAGTTGAAAATATCATATACCTGAAGACCCTTAATCCATGTGAAAACTGGTAGAACTCACCAAATGTGGTACTGGAAGCAAGGCTGTCAGTCTCAGGAGGCTCGGTACCTCCTCACTAGCCAGTACCTAATTTTTATCCTGCTACACCTCAGCAGGTGACATTTTGCTCTGAGTATGGCAGTATAAAAGTGTTTCACTATTTGTGTTCGATCCCACGATTCTTCTCCTGACTCTGGTAGCACAAATGCCATGCAATTGTAGCAAGACGGGGTAGATACCAACATGGTTTTTTTACAAGCTGGGTTGATGCTCACATTAAAATGTTGTTCCATTTGAAGACAGCAGCAATGATTGCATGCACCTCACTCAAAGAATATCTGCTTGTTTTCTGAACAAGTTCTTTGTTGAATATGTATCTTTTTTCTGTAGCTAAAAATCAGTAAGGATTCACTCTATAACTCTACTCCCTAAATGCATCCCAAGCGTCACCATGTAATTTTGATGCTTAAAACAATGACTTCCTCAATATTTAGCCTGCACCTCTACTTCAGATTCCCAGCTTGGCAGGTGTATAGATCAAGTCCTCATTTTTTTGGAAACTAAAACAAGCACAATTTCATTGCACAGTGAAAACTTGCAGCTAGAAAAGGAAAAGTAGAAAGGAGGTTGTTTTTTTGGTTAAAAAAAAAAAAATAGTTAAGGACAAAACATACTTCCAGATGGTCTCTCTTACATTGTACTGCTTTATATACAGGCCCATCTGTAACTCTTTAGTTAATTTCCACTGGTCTAATTCTGTACTTGCATGTATGTATCTAGAATAGATTTGACCAAAATATGGGGCTTTTATGTACTGTTTGTGGGATATTTTCAGAGTAATATATAACAGACGTTGGCTGCTCTGCCCTTTGTGTAGATACAGAATGCCAAAGGGTAGGGGAATGGCCTCCTCTCATATCTTACCCAGTTCTTTGGAGGCTCCTTAAGTCAAAGAAGTATAACAAGCAGGTTTGGTTTGTCACGTGTACATACAGTGGGAAGCTCTGCATGCTCATTTGAATCCACAGTATTTATCATGTGCATGCTTTAAATGAGTGTTCAAAACTCCTGTCCCTTTACTGCATTTAAAAATACCTCTCCTCTGTTTTCCCAAAGACAGTCATTTAGAGCTTTCAAGATAATGGTGGGAAAATTTTGTGCAGAGACATTGATGTAATGGCAACAGCATTTATTCTTTTCACATGCCAGTTTTCAAAAGACTTGAAATTGCAGAGTGAATTTTTGGTGCATTCACTTTTAATTGATCATGTTAAAAAAAAAGGGAACAAACATCTGAAAACATCAACTTGTCTGAAGTGTTTGTCACTCATTTTTTATTTTCAAAATATCTTCATATAACTTAGATTGTAAAGTAAAAAAGAAGTAAGAAATATACCAAAGTAATCTAATCTGTTAAAATGGCCTTAATGTAGACAATGCTTTCTGCATTTGAGATCTATTTAAATATTTGTCCTATATAAGCTATATAGAGCAACGTAATTAGTTCTGTCACCTCCTATATTTGGATTTTACTATCCAACTTTATTTGTTACTGGGTTTTTTATGTATTTTACTTATAATGGCTTACTTTCTTGAATTTAAGAACATCATGTAGTTCTTTTTCTGGGCCTTAAGACATGGAAAGGAATAGGTGATCTTTTTTTTTGTCTCTGGCACCCATTTTTCTTTCTTCTTATTGTAAGACTAACATTTAGAAGAACAGTAACATTGCGGTTGTCTCTGTCTCCTTGTAGATCTTTCATAATAGGTGTTTTCAGGCAGTGAAAACCACAGAGCATATGGATCAAAAAGAATGGGATTCAGGTGATGAAAGTCATTGTTTCTTGTTGCCTGTCTTGATTTTCTTTTGAGATTGCGCTGAAAGGTTGAGGTTGAAGTCAGATGGTAAATTTCCAAGGTCCTTGGATGGTTTAACCATCCTCATATTTTTGGGAAAGATAGCTGAATCCATTTTCATACTAGTTTCAGCTGGAGATTTATGTATTTCTTTCTGGGAAATCCGATAATTTCTTTCTATGTAAAAATGTTGCTCCGATCTTCTCACTTGGAATTAAGGGGTTTTCTTCCTTAACTGAGGCTGGGAATAACAGAAATCTGACATATATGCTACCGGAGGATGATTGTTACATATATTTCAGTTTATTACAAACCTTACTGGTCAGAAATTAATGCCTGTGCCTGAAAAACAGTTCTAACCCCCCGGTAGACTGAAATACTGTCCGTGGAAGACAGCAGTCTCAGCAAGTTGGGCCATCCCAGTGCTCCTGTGCTACTTTGGGGTTTTACCTACATGACAATATATGAAGTGGAAAGGGTTGTTTGTTTTTTTTTAATTCAGCAGTTTCTGTAAAGTGCTCTCTGCAATCCATGGCTGCTCTGCTGTTTTAAAACGAGTTACAGAAGTGTAGGCATCAGCTATCATGAAGAGGATAGGGAGAATAGGTAGGGGGCTCTGGAAAGAGTGGTGACCACAGGTTTAGCTGGGACATTTTTCTGGCTGCCGGAGTAAGAGAGCAGGTGTTGGCTTTGATGTTCCAGCTGTATAAATTGACAGTGAGTGTCTGTCTGGTTAGTTGTTCATATGATCTAATTATGTGCAACATTTGAGCACCTACCTGATGGAAGGCACAGAGGGGCAGGCCACTCCTGCAGTCCTGTGGGATGATGTTGCTGTTGGCTGTTGCTGAATCCATCTTACCAGGAAATCAGTGAGGATGCCAACATATTCCTCTTTTTCTCTTCACTATGTTGTTCTTCATGTGTTTCATCCTTACCTCTCAAAGGAAAGAAACAAATATCTGTGTTGGCAACCCTGTAACAACTTTCCCTCAAAGTGATAGGCAAAATAAATGGCAAAATGATATTGTTCAGAATTACTCATCTCGGACGGGCTGCTATAAATTCACTGACATTGTAATCACAGATACTGAAAATAGGAGGATAAACTTTCTTTCCAAATGAGGAGTTTGCTCTGCTTTTCCTGGTCTCCTCAAGTCAGTTGTCTTGTAGTCATCAGGGTGTTATTTGAGAGCCTCCCAACTATCAATTAAATGGGACTTTCAGTCTCTTGTAGAACATCGTGGTATTTTATTCAAACATTCAGTCTGTCTTCAGCTTATTTTAGTTCAGGATTTCATAATTTTGGAAAGTAGGCCATCTAATCTAGTCTGTACATCTTTCTGCAACATCTACTGTAATGATGTAGTAAAAGGCTGTGAGTCCTAAGAGTAGTAGCACACAGCCCTTACTAGTGGGGAAATTTTGGTGGCAAGAAAGGAAAGAAAAATGCCAAAGAAGGCACCATCCTGCTGCTGTCACAATAGATTTCCAGAGACAGGTTTGGTTGCAGATTCATCTTGCTTTATCTTTCAAAAACACAATTGTATTTGATGTCATTAACATTTAATTTCCAGTAATTTCCAATATTTTCTTTCTGCTTTTCTATGGAAACATAGGAGTAAGTCAGTGACATTCAAAATCTTATTGTACATCTACAATGCATGTTGTTCAAAACACATCCAGTAATCAGCTGATGTGGCATTTGAAGATGTCATTTGAAGTTTATTAGTTGGCCTGGGAAATATTTAAGTAATAAACTTGTATAGACTTTATTGCTGTAAAGTAATAAATAGTTGATAAAAAGTAATGGTCTGTAGGCTCAGTGCATTCCTCGTGCCCCAAAATTCATTCATTAAATCCTCAAATGAACCTAACAGTAATCGTGGCAACTCGCAGCACTAACACAATAACCTTCAAAAGATGAATTACTAAATGATTGCTGCTACCAGAGTTGTGCTCACTGTCTGAGAAGGGGCTATAGACAAATGTAATTGGACTTAGTGAATAACTGGCTGCTTGAAGTCATGGATGCCAGACGCAAGTAAAAAAAATGTGATGGGAGTTCAGCATCTCTGAGACATATAAGAAATGTAATTCCGTAGGACAGTTATATTATTTAAAAAGTATTACGTTTTCAGATTGAAAATATGCATTTAAAACACGTGAAAATTAGTACCTACACAATGTGGTACCACCCAGTTTGAAGATTAAAATAGAGTGAGTTTAAGAACATGCAGGGCGGTTTGAATATACTCAGCTGATTTATGTATAGCAATAGAGATAATCAGTTTATCATGTTTTTTAAAAGAAAATTGTATTAATAGAGTTACTATGAAAGTAAAAGTAATTGAGAACAGTATTATAGCAGTATTATAAATGCTGATGAAAGAACCAGTGGTTAGAATTCTCTTGTGGAATTAAATATGTCAAAACAACTTCCACACAGTGGAGCAAATTTTGTGTAAAAGCCAACAATGTTAAAAAACTCAGAAGACAAACAAATTTACCAATGAAGCACAGAATACAAATGAAAATTCAAAAGGTTAGACCGTGATATTATTTGACTTATTATAGATCAGTAGGATAATGGAAAGTGGAAAGTAAAATATCTTGAAATGTGTTTGCCGTAGGT